>NC_054056.1:56956124-57148206 GCF_017639655.2 Falco naumanni | reverse complement strand
GAAAGATAGTTCCCCAGGATCCTGCGGTACTACTATGAAAAATCTTGAAAAACATTTTTAGCTGACACATCCTTATCATCAGCAATTCTTTTGAATGTTGAATAATGCTTATAGCATTTTATATAATTTTGCTTAATCATAACTTCATGGGAATCATTTGATACTAACCTCTCTTATTTTAAGAGAGAAAATGTAAAATGTATAAATCAAATATAGATCTGTGTCTGCAAAGTAATCAGCGCTAAGCTAAAAAACAGCTAAGAAGTTTCCTCTATAAAAAAAAATATACATGTGAAAGAGTCTTTTCCTTGCATCATCCAGTACTCTCCTATGTGAAGAACTAAGAATATGGAAACTAGAGACTGCTGGGAAATAGGTGGGGGAGTTACATCTCATCTGAAATATTGTAGCATTTTTGCTAAGATATACAATATGGCATATTCTAGAAATACAGACTAGTAACACCTTGCTTCTTCATTCATCTTTTCCCCTTGTATCCCTAACCTTTTATGCCTTCCAAAATAAAAATAACTTAGGAATGAATTTGTACTTCTAGTTACATAGATCAGAAATTTACAGGTGAAAAATCAAAGCCTACTGTAGCCTATAAAATAGAATTTGTTCCTTATTGTCTGAAAGTCTACAAAAGCCCTCTTTGTGCTCAATTTTTCCAGTGTTGTGTCTAAAAAAAATCCTTTAGGCCTTTTTGCTTCTGTGGTCAGCAACAGATTCACATACATTAAATATGTCTTTAAGGTTTAGCTTCTACGGGATACATAGTGTTTGCGCTTGTGCTCTGCAAAAGGGTAGGATACATCTGAAAAAAATGAAAAGGAACTGAGCTCGCAATGAACCCCTGGTCATCCACAGTGCTGAACAGCTTACCCTCTGGCTCTGTTTTTAACCAGTTCAGCTAGCTGTTGCATTGAAGTTTA
Source organism: Falco naumanni (assembly GCF_017639655.2). Classification (NCBI taxonomy): domain Eukaryota; kingdom Metazoa; phylum Chordata; class Aves; order Falconiformes; family Falconidae; genus Falco; species Falco naumanni. Next base: position 57,147,271 of record NC_054056.1, on the reverse strand, counting down.
CTGTTACTTGGGGCTGTTGCATCAGTCACCTTGTACCTCACTCCTAGTATCTTGTTTCTACACTTTGAAGCCATCATTCTGAAGACAGCTTATTCCAAATTTACCATGCAAAATGTGGACCAGGTTTAGCTTCCTCCATTGTCCATAATCCTCCAGAATTTTGTAGGGTGGAAAGGAACAGCCTGAACAGTGTGGACTTGAGTCAATACATGTCACTTGATCTCTATGATGGGGACATATCTCAGGTCGTCTTTTATTTGATGTTAGAGACATATCCATCAGCTTGCAGCGTCTCCTGGAAGAAACTAATACTTTAATTTCCTAGTGGCTTCCATGGCAGCTGATATTATTCTGCATGTATTGATGCTAACATGTCTTTATAGAGCAGCAGATTTTTGCCTTGCTGATAATATCCTTCCTAATAATTAATAAATTGTTATTCTTCCCCATTGGAAATTACATGATTTAGCAAGTATTTCAAAATCTAGTGTCGTTAGTAGTCATCTGATATCTCAGATGCCAACTTTTTGTCTGACTTCCAAGATTACTGCTAAGAAGCATTTTCAAGAAACATGTTCACACTCTCGATTAGTGTTTACACCACAATGAGCTTGATATACTATTGATCTGTCTTAGCATGGTTGCCAAAAATCTCTCCACCAGAGCAATAGCCTGTAATTGCAGTTATATAGACAAGAAAAAAAAGAAGGAAAAAAAAAACCCAAACCAAAACCAACCAACAGTTCCCATTTTAGTGGAATTAAATTGATATGATATTTTAGAGTTGCTAAGTATATTGAATAACATATTCATGTGGAAATAAATTCACACTGAAGTCTTTATGACAGGTCTTCTTACAGACAGTATTGTTATCACCTGCATACTTAAAGTCTAGACATAATCTGTTTTCCTCCCTTTGGTAACAAAATAAATCATCCCTAGGCTTTCCTCAGCCATACCCAAATACTATGACTGGGATTTTCTTTTCACTGTGGCTGAAGTAGTATGAACTTTTTCAGAAGTGTAAAATACTAGTTTCTGATGTGGACAAATCCATTGTAGAGTAAAAGTGAACACATACGTCTATTCCTGACTGAGCTACCCCAACCAGGGTGCAGACACATACCATGACCTTATTCCTGGAACAAAAAATTTTGTAGTGGGTTTGCATGGCAAGGTTTTGGTAGCGGCGGGGCTACAGAGGTGGCTTCTGTAAGAAGATACCAGAAGCTTCCTCCATGTCCAATGGAGCCAATGCCAGCCGGCTCCAAGATGGACCCACCACTGGCCAAGTCTGAGTTAATCAGCAATGGTAGCACTCCTGTGATAGCATATTAAGGAGGGGAAAGAAAAAAAAAAAAAAAAAAAAAAAAGGAAAGAAAAAAAAAAAAAGAAAGCTGCACCAGCAAGAAAAGAGTGAGAATATGTGAATGCAGGAACCCTGCAGACATCGAGGTCAGCACAGACAGAGGGGCAGGAGGGGCTCTAGGCACTGGAGCAGAAATTCCCCTGCAGCCCGTGTGAAACCCACGGTGAGGCAGGTTGTGCCCCTGCAGCCCATGGAGGTCCATGGTGGAGCAGATATCCACCTGCAGCCCGTGGAGGACCCCACACCAGAGCAGGTGAATGCCTGAAGGAGGCTGTCCTGTGAAAAGCCTGTGTTGAAGCAAGTTTGCTGGCAGGACCTGTGGACCTATGTGAAGAGAAAAGCCCACACTGACACATATTTGCTGACAGGACTTGTGACCCTATGGGGGACCTACGGTGGAGCAGTCTGTTCCTGAATAACTGCACCCCATGGAAGGGACCCACTCTGGAGCAGTGTGTGAAGAACTGCAGCCTGTGGGAAGGACTAACATTGGAATTCATGGAGAGCTGTCTCCCGTGGGAAGGTCCCTATGCTAGAGCAGGGGAGGAGTATGAGGAGAAAGGAGCAGCAGAGGCAACATGTGATGAACTGACCACAGCCCCCATTCCCTGTTCCTCTGCGCCACTTGGGGGGAGGGGGTAGAGAAATCAGTAGTGAAGTTGAGCCCAGGAAGAAGGGAGGGATGGTAGAAAGGTGTTTTTTCTTATTTGAATGGTAATAAATTAAACTAATTTCCCCAAGTAAAGTCTGCTTTGCCTGTGACAGTAACTGCTGAGTTATCTCCCTGTCTTTATCTCAACCCATGAGCATTTTGTTATATTTTCTCTCCCCTGTCTGGTTGAGGAGGGCAGTGATAGAGTGGCTTTGGAGGGTACCTGGCATCCAGCCATAGCCAAACCACCACAAATGAGTAATTGTGAAAAAAGCATCCCAAAATCTCTAGAACACCGGCTACAGAAGTAAGCTTAGTTTGGGCACAGCATAAACTGAAAGCTTTCTGTGCTGTAGATGATTCTTGAAGAGCAGGAGTAAACGATTTTTGCCTAGTGATTATCTTAATTAAGGTGATACATAGTAAGTTGAAGACACTTGCATTGGGAAAATAAAAACATGCAAATAAAATCTTTACACTTTACAAGGTGTTGAGGAAAGAAAACAAAACAAAAGTATATTTTCCTTCAGCTTTAATAACAATAAATGTATAATTTGGTGAAAATTATAAAAAGTTTTATTAAAAGAGGAAATTGATTGACCAAACCCCCACAAGCTCTTTTTCATATCAGACTACTGCAGTGTTTCAAGGGAGTTGTAGTTCATATATGCCATATTCTCCCATGGCCGCCAGCTTCCCAGTTAGATCACAATTTTTAGCCATCTCCCCATTTAGTGAGAGCTGAGGTGAGGGTAGAGATTTTCATCATGATTTTTTACTACAAAGGATAGGAAGCAAGGACTATAGGGGAGAATAAAAGAATATCAACATAAAGCATTACCTTAAAAATTTACTTCGGTCAGTAACACATTTTGAATTAAAAAATGAGATTGGAGTGAAAATTTTAGCCTTATTTTGTATATCCTCCCAAATCTAAGCCTGGTGCACAATGCAAAATGCAACCCCAAAACCTCAGTCTTAGTATCCTTTTGAATATTTATTTTTCATTAATCTATTCACAAAGTAAAATGTTACTCATCTGTGAAGATTAGCAACTTCCTTCACGAGTTTTTAACATTTATCACAGAATCACGTGTTGTAATATTTTTTTTTTTTAGTTTTGCTGAAACAAAAATCTATTGGATAACCTGAAGGCTAGTCTCAGAGTTGGACAAAGATCTCAAAAAGAGTCTCAGGGAATAAGTCATTAAAATCCCACCAAGGTTTGGTAAGATGTAGCTTCAGAAATTAGGTCCATGAAAGTTCAGTAAATCCCCCAGAGTCAAGTGAAAATTTATGTGTAAATCTTTCGACATAAATTTCATACTGAATATGCATTCTATATCAATGGGGAATATTTTCTCATTCAGCTTCAGCTATATTCATGGTCTTGACACCTGTATTCATAGGAAGCTGATTTATATTTTTACTTATTCTTTCCATGTAGTTTTTGTCATCTTCCTCGGTTTCATCTATACCCTATATCCCTTGCTATAAATAAAATGCTGGGCTTGTAGCTTTTTCTTCAACTGTAACACCTCTGGTCCCCTTCCAACGACATGTTTGCTGTCAAGAGGAATTAAGGGTGTTCAGCTCTTCACAGGGTCAGTCTGTATCTTAGCTATCAAAGGCAATGCTGTTAAAATACTAAATCTGTGTAAATCACAGGGAGTAGAGAAAGAAAAAGAAAAAAAGGAGGGGAAAAAAAGAGATTAAAAAAGTTTAATTTTTAATATATTTAGTTGGAAGTCTCTGCAACTTCTGGGAAGTGTCCAGGCATCATTTGCAGTAGCAGATGTTGACAATGACATGTCTGAGCTAGTCTTCTTGACATTTTAGCAGCATTTTTTCTTAAGCATGATATCTGCATTTTCTACATTGTCTTAGCAGTCAGCCCCTCCTATCCAGTCCTATAAGGCACGGTCAAGACAATGCTCAGTTGTCGACCCATCTGTTCTGTGCTCTTTCATTCCTATGTACGGCACACTTGCTGTCATTGTTGATTAAAACTTTACAACTGGCAGGGCACTCTGACCTTTGTTTATATTAGTCTGCCAGAAACTTATTTTAATTAAGAGCATTCTACCAATTAGTCCCATAATTTTTTAATCTCTCACAGTATAGCAGGACTTGGGGGTACTCTAAAGGTATCCATAAATTTTAAAAATTATTTCAGAATTGAGGGGAGGAGGAGGAAAAAGGTCAATAACAATAAAACAATTTTCCTCTATTTTTCTGTCCCTTAAAGAACTAAGCAACCTTTAATTCTGTGACTCTCATTGCTTGCAAATGCCTTGGTATTCAGCTATAGTACCTGCACTTTAGGGCAGCATTACTATACGCAAGTCTTTCCCTATATTTCTATCTGGATAGCTCCACTAAACTGAAGGAAGTCACAAAAAAAAGGAACAACGTAATACAGAACTTGGTGTAATGCCATTATGAGGGAAGATCTTACATATTTCCATTTAGTCATCGGCAATACTTCACAATAGCTTTGCTAAGCTAATATCTGCTGTTTTTCAGTGCATTATGTGTAACAGTAGGAAGCATTAACGAAAAGACTCCCATAGACCTAGTTCAATGAATTTGAACAGTAGGAAACGCTTCCTCCTCCTAGTTTTATATCAGCACTGCAATTTCTGTTGCGTGTGTTTCAATAGGTCCTAAATCATAAAAAGGACTTCAAGATCTGGCTGTGCATTTCATATAAAAATTTCAGCATTAAAAGAAACATGGATTACTAAGTCTTTCCTGTGCAAAGAGCAGTGTAATCATAGAGATACAGGATTACTCTTAAGCTCTCCCTTCAACATAAAATTATTTTAGTCAGAAATGTTTTTGTTGGATAGATTAGAAGAACTCCATTGCAACAAGTCTCTATGTCTCAATGGATAAGAGATACATATTCAAATTCTCCCCAAATAGATGGCGTTTTGAATTCTGATGGACTGAGTACCACATTAATATTCAAGCTGCTGCATAAAAATCAGAGCATTATACAACACTTTGGATGTATCTAGCCACCATCTCTTCCTTAAACAGACCTGTAATAAAAGAGTAACCTCATCTATACTTTTGCAAAGAGTCTTTTATAACTGCTATGTATTTAGTGTGATCGGAGAATATTCAGTAGACCCCTATCCTTATGGGATCCTGTAGAGAAGTGCTAAGGTCCCGCCTAAGCTTAAATTGTATGTATGTGCTACATTTCTAAGATTGGGGAAGGTTTGAACTCATATAGAAAAGGAATATTATGCAAGCACAAAACTTTTATCAAGTAACGATGTCTCAAGGCACCTTCCAAAGTAAAGGAGATATGGTTGAACAAGAAGGTTTTGTATTGCACTACTTGGTCCTATGTAATTTAGATTCTGTTTTGGGTTTAATTCTAGTTACAAATAACCCTAGTTCCTGCTCAAATAAGGCTTGATTTACTCAACTTTTTTTTTTATTTGTTTTTCAAAGAACAGGTACTTTGGGCTATTCCCTCAAGGGGCGTAGATTTCATCCATTTTTAATTGGAAGTACTTTATTGTGCTCCTTTTTCTTTCCAAGTTTAGTTCAGCTTGTTAGTTACGGGACAGTAGGTGCATGGAGCAAAGTGAAAGACAAACTACATTATTGTCCATTGTGTAGTGGCAGTACACCAAAGAAGAGTAATTAAATAAACAGTCCTGGAATCCAGTTACAGTAATCACCATAAGCAACAACTTCTAAGGGTGAACTACAGCTCCTAGGGAGCCCAGAATCTACAATATTGTGTTATATTATATGACTAAACAGCAATACAAAAGGGTATGTCCTTGTGAAGGGAAAGCAGAAAGAAAAAGCAGAATAAAAATCTTGAATTAACCTTCAGTATATTTATTCCTAGTGGTGGATGTCAGAGGAAATAGTACTCTAACATAAGATTTGATTAAGAACTAAAGACACAGCTAATAATATCATTCAGGTTATCTTTCTCCTTCCTGTTTTCCAGAATTTCTTTCCTAGTCTTCAGTATCGTTTCAGAAAAAAAAAATGCTTTTCTTTATTAATCAGAGAATCCAGCCCATCCAAAGATATTTTAAAATTAAGGCCATAAATTTATGCTTAGAAGTAAGAGTCCCATCATGAATGGAAGGGCATTTGCCCATCATGGCGTGATAGTCTCCTCCTGCTTTGGTCACATGATGGTACCCCTAATATTGGGTTACTTAACAAGGCCAGGCTAAAGGCCTGGGGCAATATTTTTTATTTGTCTTGGTCCATGATCCACAATTTTCAAACAATTCTGAAAGAAATATATGAAAGTTGCAGTACTACAGGAGTGCATAGCAAAAGTGACATACTTATGGAGTAAAGAGCTTTTTTTACTACATTTTCAAGCTTCTGTGCTGCATTTTGTGTCGATTGCTGCGTATCAATCTGTTTTGTCCTCCCTCTCGTTCTGATAACTTATCACATATGCAGTACTTCACCACATAAAGCAAAAAAAAGATTTTACTCAGGATTTAATTTTAAGTAGATAATTTTTCACTGCTTTGTTACCTCCAAAATTCTTTAACTATTACTTTGCTTTCTCATGGGCATGTGAGAGTTTAACCTCAGCATCAGAATACATCAGATTATCTAATTCATCAGTAGTTTCATCTTGATCAGATTCTTATAGGACTTGGGGAAGAGAGATAGAGATGATAGAGAGAAGAAAGTAAAATGGGATTAAATTCTTCCAGTGCCAGATAGGCTGAGTCAGTAAGCTGAAGCAGTCTGTAACTGAAGTTAGCAAGGTCTAAAAATTGTGAAAGGAATTTCATATGGGGGACATTAATCTTTCGGCAGCAAATTGGAAGCAGGAGCCTTTTGGAGTAAAGGCTTTTGGGAATTTGGAAAAACAGTTTATTTTTATTTTCTTTGCTTGCATTGGAAGCATGTAAAAATCCTTGGCTGCTGGATGTGTGGGAGCTGAAACAACTTACTATTAGTTTATGATAGTCTAGCTGAACGAGGGTCTAAGACATACATAAACAATCAAGATATTTTTTACTTTTTCCTTTAGCTAGAGTGATTCCTACTCCACTTCATTCAAAGGAAAGGAGATTTAAATGAACAGAGTGAATTTTAAACCTTATAAAATAATGCTAAAGTACTTCTCATTTCCTGTGATGCAAGTTGTGAGGTGTTGTTTTGGGGGTGGGTTTTTTTTTTTGCTTTTTCCTTTCCTGTAATCTTGATGGAAAAGGCATATACAACTAATAGTACGCAAGACTAGACTTCTGGCAACATACTACCAAATTAATAGAACTGAGACTCTAGGATATGTGCCAGTGCAAGTCATAACAGAAGAAACAGAAGCATGAAAGAGCTTCACCTGCCAGATACTTGGCTTTAACCTTGTGCAAAGCTTCCCCTTGAGAAGAAAGCCAAAGCTGTTATTTGTGGGGGTTTTTTTGTGAATTTTGTGAATATAGACTTTACTAATCTGAAGCAGAGCCAAAATGAGTACAACCATAAGTTTAGTAACTCCATTTCTTATATTAAGTATATGGGATATTGAGTCTGATTCAGTATCGGCTTCTTTTTAGGATCACTTGCTTCTTTTCCAGAACAGGCTGTGGGACTTCAGGTTTTGATACATGTGTATTGTCACTGCTATGCATAGCCTTGCTGGTATGAAAACTGCTACAGGAAGCGGAACACAACATTGGACTCTACCATGTCAATATTTTCGGCCAGAGAACCTATAAACTGTTACTTCTTCTGTGATTATGACATCAGTTATCTGTCAGTTTATTGGGATAAAGTAAATATTTCATGTAGGTAATATAACGTTATCAGTTGGGTTTGATACTTCTGAAACTAACAGAACAGGGATAGTCTCCTTCAACTGTGGGAAAAGATTCCTTTTTCTTGAAATAGAGACAATTTATTCATCCAGCCAGAGTGACTACTGTCCTTGGTTTACTGCTGAAATCTTTGCAACAGGATAGCAGAAACTATGTTGTAGTATAAACCCATTTTCAGCTCTCGAAGGTAGTTTTACAAAAAATTGTTATTAGAAAACAGATTTTTAAATGAAACAATGTCAGTTTCTTAGAAAAAATAATTTGAGATGAACTGAGTTCCATTTTATTTTTGCTTTTACTTTCAAAAGAATGATGTGCTGTAAAAAATTGATATGATTTAAAATTCAGTGATAAATAAATTAAGAGCATTCCCAGACCTGAAAAGCCAAATTACATATTATTTTTATATGATTTAAATAGTTATGCATGATGAAATAAAATTTTTAGATAATATAAATTTCTGTTCTGTTTTTAAATCTTATCAAAATATTCCGTTTACAGATTGCATGCACACACTTCCTGCAATCTTTACTTGGAGATAATACTCAACCACAAGTCCAAAGAGAATTAATATTCTTTGAACATACATTTTTACAGCAATCCACAAGAAAGCAGAGCCAGTCATGACAACAATGGTAGAATTTATATCTAATATTTATTGTATCAATAGCAGATCCACAAAAAAAAAAAATGATATTATATTCATAATTTTGAAATAAAGTTCTGATAATTCTTTCTTTTATTGTATATAATTCACATAAAATTTATCTTTATAGATCTGATTTTGTATTTATCTGTGAGTATTTTGCTAAATGGTACCTTTAGTTGTCCTTTGGATATTCACTTACACACTCTAAGCAGGTATATTTGAAATTAAGTTGTTAAATAAATGAATAATCACAAGCATGCCTTACTTAAAGCAACAAGGTGTACTTTGGTACTTTTCTAACATTCTACAGAAAATTGATTAAAGCAAGCCAAAAAAAAAAAAAAAAAAAAAAAAAAACCAACACAAAAACCACCACCACCCAACAGCTATTGCAGAGCTGCTTCGCTGTCAAAGAAGTTATCCTAGGGAAAAAAATATACCTGGATGTGTAGCTATTTTTGTAAAATATTGAAGTTACATTATATAAGTTAAGAACTTCAACGAGAATGAAGTATATAAGTGCTTTGTTTAAAATTCTTCATTTTTTAAATGAGCACTTTGAAGCTATTATTTTATATTTTTATGATTTATCAAAAATGAAGGTTACTCCTTAATCTCCACAAGTCAAAATAATAATAATAAATAGTAATGAAAAGAAGTTAATAATACCACACAGTTGAGTTTTCTAGTTTTTCATAACCTTCCATTTCTATACTCCTTTTTCACTCACAGCCAGCTGAAGAATCATCATCACTATAATATATTTGCAAAATTAGTGCTCATGAAAAAGTCGATCGCTGTATGCTTCCAGTACCTTAAAGCTTTATGAATTCTGTTTACATTTTTAATTTAACTGAAATTTGGAGATAATCCTCCATGCATTTTTAAAGTTTATATATAAAGCACTAGATTTACAAAACTTGGTATCACCTTCTAACTGTCCCACCAACACTGATCAATATTAGTTTGAAGAAAGAAACTCATATGACTTTAACAGTATATTTGAAACAAAAAAAAAAGCAGCATTCCAGATACAATTTTAGTAGACAGTACCAACAGCTTTTTCAGTATGATTCAGGAGTTGTCCTCTTAGCAAATTCTTGCAGGAACATCTTTAGCTATTAGTTAGGTTATCCATCCTTGAAAGGTTAGAAGGCGTTGTTAACACTCCTTCTTCATCCAGGCTACGAATTCCTATAAATGATATAGAGTGTTCTGTTTAAATGAATGAGCGATTGTAATGATTTAAGAAAGAGGGTTCTTGCTTATGTTTTTAAAACCCTGTTGTTTCCTATAATTATTACTCAGATCTAGCTGAGGAATTGCTGCTATAATATTGGTCTATGCATCCATTGTCATGCTTTCAGTAAATGTTTTAAAGAAAATGTTAAGCTATTAAACTGGCTTATTTTCTAGCTTATTCTAACTCTTTTAACTCCATATCCTTAGACACACACACACACACAAATTGTGTTAAATCCTCAGTAAATCTGAGGTATTTAATTCAAAGCAGGATTGTACAGTTAGTGTTTTCTTCCACTAAAAAGCAAGCTCTCAAGAACAGCAGAATTCTTGTGTAATTTAGCTACTGCCCTTAAATTTCCTGACTACCTGACATTGCCTGAAATTCTCCCAATTCTTCAGCTAAAGAGCAGTCATACTAAGATGTCTGCAGTAATCTCCCACCTTTCTGCAATCATGTAATTGCCTTCTGAATATTTTCCAAGCAGTGTTGAAAATTGACTATTGACCCATGCTAAGGGTAAACAGCACACATACTGTCAAGCTTGACTTCTCTGAATTTGGGAGCAACTGTTCAGTATTAACCCCCACTTTGAAGTGGAGTAAAGCCCACTGTGCCACCAATAAAATCTACTTCTTCATTGCACTCCTGGTGTTTTCATGCATGGCACAATTCTCAGGTGAACACATTCTAGTTAACGTTATAAGCCTGTATAGATACGACACTTAAGACCCTTAAACATGGAACATTTGTCTGTGTATTCTGCATCAGCAAGGGCTTCAAAATAGAGTTTCTACAACTGAACTTCCAAAGGCACATTAAGGAAGTAAAAAATCTGATTTCTGTTGAATTCCATTAAGGTCTCAGCACTTACCTCTCCTGTATTCTTTAAGAAATCCTATCTTAAATATCCTCCTTCTTTAAAAAAAACAGTGCATCAATTATCCTTTCAACTCCTGCTTGATGTCTGGGGGAAAAAAGGCATTTATTGTAAGTGGATTCTGTTGGGACTGATACTCTGGCTGTAACAGTGAATGTTAGATATCAGATATTTCACAGGAAGATGCAATAGCCTATGGAGAGAGCAGTTCTGGAATAACTCACCAAGAGACAACCCCCCTGCCTTTTCTTCACCATCTAGCAGTTGTCTTGCACTTTCTGACATGAAAAACTTTTTTCAAAATTTGAAATAAATATTTTTTCCTTGTTTGTTTTTTTTTCTTTTTCTTTTTTTCTTGTCTATGTATATTTCCACCATTTAAATGATTTCCAGCTCTGGGTCTCAGCAGTATTATGTGTCATTAAGTGAATTAAATCACTTTGTCTTAGGCAGAACAATCATCACCAGATTATCTAAGTACATTAATGAACATATTTTGAGAAGATACACAGAAGACCTCTGTGATGTACAGAAGCAGAATCTCTATTTTTCACATAGAGGACTGGGGCACACAGATCCTCACTAGTCTGATAGAAATTAATGGAAATCACATACCTAAGCACCTTTGAGGATTTGGAACAGGGAGAATAAATGACTCAATCAAGGTCATTGCTCAAGGAGTATGCCAGTGAAAAAAAATAATTCTTGAAATCCACAAGTCTTTTGACTTCATCTCTAGGCTGTGTTCTCCTTTATTTTTTGAACTAAGGCAGGTGGAATTAGCAGAATAGTCCAGGTAATATCCTGCTGCAGACTGCTGAAACAATGGTATCATGGTTTATTGTAGCACTCCTTCATTTTGGGACTAACGAGGAAAGAACTCCAAAACTATGCAGTTGTGACACCAAATTCTTTATTCTATGGATGCATATTTGAAGAAGCTACATCTGCTCTCTTTGTCTGTATGTCAATCAGGAACCTCAAAGGCAAAATAAGGAAATAGCCATCTCAAATCAAGCTGAACACTCAAGACGGATAAATGGTTCAGAACTAAGATCTATAGCCTTTAAAACTCCGTATCTTAAAAGTGAACACAACACGAACATGCATCAGCTGTAACATGTACTAACAGTACTGAATTTACATATGTTGGAAATTCACTAGGGCTTCTCTTCAAGCAGCCAAGGGAGACTCATGTGAACAATCCATTCACTGTTTAAGAAGTGAAGTATTTTTCAATTCCACTGGAATTCAGTGGAAACTGGATTTCTCCTTTTTTAAGAAGGTGTCTTTTTAAAAGCTCAGTTGCAGAATTCCATTCTGGAGGCTTTACCAAGGCCTGAAGGATAGCTTAACAATGTGGAAGTGGAGCCTTTGCAGTGGTGTTCTCTGCAGCACGTAAATTGTTCCTCCCTTTTTATTCACCTCTTCCTATTTTCCACATTACTCATGGATTGTGAGCTGAACCATAAATAGCACTCATATCCATGTCCTGACTTCCCATTTTTGTGCCTCAACATCAGCAATATCTTTACTTTCTACAGTAACTTCTAAATTATTTGATTTCTTGTGCTCAGAGGGAGTCTTCATTTATGAGTGTGCTTTCTGGCTCTCTGTAGCAAGAAAAGGAAAGTCATCCAAATAATGGAGGATTGTTGACAGACTGGATTTCTGAACTATCCAATTTAAATGGAATCAGAAATTAAACAGAGTAAGAGCAAACATACCACCCCCATGCATCTCCAGGGACACAGAGTGAGAGCTGGCAAAACTTTTAGTAACATTTTTAAGGAATGTTGCATCTTTATTCAGCCATAATATCTTTTATACACTTTGTTCCTTGCAACCACCTTGCAATTCTTCTAATAATTACTGTTGCATTTTTTCTGTTTTGCCTTTTCATGAAGTGTTAACCATTTTTATAGCTTGAATTCTAAAAGGAAAAAAAAAAGAAAAAAACACAAAAACAAACCTAAAACAAACCACCACCCTTGTACCAAGCAGCTAAATATGCTTACAACATATTGCTTTTATAGGGCTTGAATATGTAGTTTCTTTTGGTCTTCTATGCACTCTGAACCAAGTATTGAATCTTCCCTTAACCACCTTCATCAATCCTTACAGGAGACTCGATTCTGTCATGACAGGATTTTTTAACAGTTTAGGTAAACAACAATAAAGCACTGTAATATCATACTCTTACAGAACAAATTTTAGACGATTGCAGAGCACTTTTCAAAGGAGTTTAGTACTCATTCTAGAGCAAGGAAACTAAGATGCAGAGAGCAGTAAAAAGACACTATCAGAGCCAGGCACATGAAAAATAAATCAGCTGTGGTTGTTTTGGTGGTTTTTTTTATTATTATTATTATTACTTTTATTTTATTTTCTGTGTTAGCTTTATAAGTATGGTTAGATAGGTAATGTAAAGTTATATTGCAAGGTCATTACATGTGCAAAAGAACTGTGACAACTCGAGCACAAATTAACTTTGTATTTAACTAAGATGGATTATACTATAATTACATCTCACATAATAGTTCTCAGAATCAGTGTTTTGGTTGGACAGATGTTGGCAAATAAATGTTCAACTTTAAGTGAAAAGACTGGCAATGTAATTTTACACAGTATGAGCTTATGCATAAATACTTATTTAAGGATAAAAAGGATCTGATAATTGCTGAAACTGTTTCAAATTATATTCAAACATGTAGAAGTAAGGCAAGTGGAGGAATAATGAAAATCCTCCTCTTGTAGAAAATCACAGCTCTCTACACAGAATGTGAAGAGTTCAAGTCTCTTTATGTGCTTACATGTCATCTAGTCCATTGTCTTAAGCAGCACTACAGCAAATTCTCAGAGACTTTAGTGGTTGTTCCATCAGTCTAGCTCAAATATTGAAAGTAACTTACTAAAAGGGCACTGGTCTTTCTCAGCCACATACCTCATCTTCATATCTGTCATCATTTCTCATATGGCTCATCCGTGATGCTCTTGAGAACAGTTCTTTGTTAGAGTTTCTGAGATCTCTTACTGTGGTAGTATTTCTTTTTCCATGGTGGTGTTATGACAAACTACTCCAGAGCTTTCCTGAATAAGAAATATTCTTCCTCATTAAAAAGCAAACAAACAGAACAAGAATTGCACATTTGTTTTGGAGAAGTAAACCACCTACCTAAGCAGCCAATCATCAGCTGCATAAATGTCAGTATTCCCATAGATAACCTGAACCACATTCTCTGTTCTCATCTTCACTGATGATGTCCATGGGATCTTCCCAGCTGGCATTTCTAAGCATTGGTTTTCCAAATTGTTTTTCCATTTTCTAGGGCATAGCCTTATTATCATAACACAGCAAAATTCTGACATGAACAAATGTATAATTAAGGAATAACAAAAGTTGTTACTAGAATATTTTCTTTTATGAAACAGAAGGAGCCTTTAAAATGCTGTGCACAAGATATTTCTTACACAAAATTAAACAAAATAAAACGAAACAAACCCAAACAGAAAAAAGTAACAACAGAAAACACCAGAAAGAGTATTTGCAGAAAAGTCAAACTGAAGGTGCCTGTAGTTTTGCAACTTGGTAGGAATTCAGAAAATATAAGTAAAATCATTGAAAATGGTTACATATTCTAAAATATTTTATTATAAAAAAATGCTGAGGAATGTCTGTTGTAATTTAGCACACTAACTGATGACCTTTAAACTACCTTCTAGATAATGTAATTGTTCGGATAATGTATCAAAAAGAAAATTTCTTTTTGAAGTAAGATACATATTTTAACCTTAGTAACTGCTAAAAGAGTGCACATCTATCGCTAGATAAAAACATCAGAATTTTATAAGTTATAGTAGAATATATTACTGACATTATTACTGAATAATTTGAGGGTAATTATTAGTATTCAATAATACCAGACATGGTTTATCATAGCTTTTGAAATTGACTAAAAATGATTATATGTAGTTTTCATACTCTATGATCCTGAAGTCAACAAAAAGTTGTGGTTTATCTCCTTTTCCAATTAGGGCTGTATATTTTCCAGGTTTAGTAGCAATTTAATATTAATGTGCAAGACCCACACATAAGTATTTTTAGAATGAGAAGGGTCTCTTTCATTGTCTGTTTCTCAGGTCTTTGTCTCATAATCTAACCCAGACACCCAGCTGCAATTTCAGAAATTGAGGGAAGGAGGTGAGGAGGTTTGCTTGGTCCCCTGCTGGACACTTGTGCCATTTTGGAAATAATCAGACCAGAATTGATTGCCCTTCTGAGGATCTCCTGCTGGGCTTTTATCTTTGTGGTCCTATAACTGAAAACAAATTGACTTCATTAATAGATCTGTTTCTGATCCGGAAGATAAAAAATAATGTGCATTACCTGAATTATTTCAAATCTGTGTCTCCTATTGATGACTATTGGAACTTTTCAATACCTTTACCCACTACTGCTCACCCCAGTCTATCTAGCGGTCACTCCTAATACCAACTATAGCAAGATCTGCCTCTGACTAAGAGGGACCTTATCTCATTAGTCACCTTTAATCAGTCTCAGCACAACACTGGTTTATCACTAAGTTCCCACTCTTCTGACAGCAGAGCAAGAATACTGGGCCCAGAGATATCAGAGATAGAAGGACTGAATAGAAATTATACAAAATAATTCCAAACTCGGCATGGATAGTAATTTACAGATTAGTAATCCCTCTGTTTAGTGGCCTTTCTTACTATTTTTTGGTGGGATAGATAAAGATTTTTCCCCAAAGACATTTATAACTAGCTTTATTTCTAAAGGCCAAGGTTGCTCTTTCCAAACAAAGGGATTTGAGGAAATACTCAGGACTGACAGTTTCCTTCCATCTGCCCTACAGAGGATGGACACAGGAAAATCTCTTGAGAAATGAGCCCCAAGAAGCTTAATGGGAAATGCAATGGAATTAGAAGTACAGGCACAAGTACTGTAGAAAATGCTAGTGGTTTACAGATGTCATTCAGCGAGTGATCAAACTATTAACTGCAAAGTCAAAATACTTAAATTCTTTAAAAATCTCATCTATGTATCTTTATACTTATATTGGGGTCTTGTCAGCACAATAACTGAAGCATTTGCTGGTTGGAAAGAGTATAAACATTTAAAACAACATGGAAGTCAGGGAGCTTGTGTGTATAAGTTATTGGGAGACACTAAGCTTTAGAGAAAGGTTTTGCATCTAATTCCGTTTGCTACAGGATCTTTGGTAGCCACTACCATGGCTGTAAAAATCTCTGTATTCTGTACATACAGACATACCTTTATTTTCCTGTGTCTGTCAAAATTTCACTGTCTATAGACATCATAATTGGGTATTGTAGGAAATCTTCCAAAACATAAGGATTAATCCATGAGAAACATGGACCCAAATGAGAACATCACAATGAATATGTTGAAAGTGACTTCTGTTAATTGTGCTTTTTTTTGTATTCAAAAGCTTTACTGGAATATACTGCAACCTGTTTTAGCCAGAAAGGCAAGAAAGCTCTCTAGGTCTATACTGAACTGAAGCAGAATCATCTTTGCAAGTCCTGTTTGGATACTCATTCCATGAACATCAAAGCTTGCACCTCATCCAAACAATGAAATAATTTGCCATCAGTCCAAGTAACAAAGCACTGCTCAGAAGCACTGAGCATCACCAATTCATAAATGATAGTACAGGACAGCTAAAGAGTCTGTGTGTCCAGCATCCTAAATAAAGAATTTTATGTTTAGAGCCTTAGGGTCCTTTCATTCTTACAGTGAGCTTAAAAAGACCTATTTCTTTAGGTATGTCTTTCCTAAACTATTACTCCTATATTGGTAAAAATAAACCTACAGAGCCTTTCATGAGAAACAGAGGAAAATAAAGACCTGAAAATTGCTTGTTTACTTTGTTCAAAATTGTTCTGAATCATGATGTCAAGAGATTTTTTTTTGGAGTGACAGTTAAAGTGAGAAAAGAAACTAAAATGGATAATGTTATTACTTTATATTAACTAAAACATATTAATAAGTAATACATAATGTATATTAAAACTAGAAAAATAAATATTATAATGATATATTAAAATGTTAAAAATAAATTACTTCACAATACTTGATTTGTAACATAAAATGGGGAACTGGTAAAGAAAAAACACGAAGTACTAAAAAATTCCAGTGTAGTAAACTGAAAGCTGAACTTAAAATAAAATTGAAATTAATGACTAATAATTTAGCTGTATTTACAGAATTCTTGGATCCACTCAATTGTATATATAGATGTAAAACTATTTTTATATATATTTTTATATTAAGAGGAAAGAAATTGCAGGATTCCTTTTTAAACATTTTATTAATAAATGTGCATAAATCCTTGCAGCAGGGATATTAAACCGTTTTGAAAGTGCAGAAACAAATTCCTTCACCCCCAGAAAAATGTTACACTGATAATAGTTTTTCATCACCCTGACCCCAATTTCAATGTTTTTCAACATTTGTGTATATAGTTTTTCTGAGGTTGTATAACAGGTTTCGATGGGAGAGTTGGATTATTTATGCTAGTCTTGGCCACTCTTCAATTTCATTTTTACAGTCTCATAATTCACAAAGTATGCATAAGGTATTCCAAATATTTTGATTGTATTTAGGTAAAAATAGATACTCTTAGGCTACTTCAAAGAACAGCTGTAAGGGGTATCCAAGCTAAGGAATGGCTATCTTTAATGAAATCTAAAAAAAATCCAAAACCATATAGTCTTTGGTCCATTCAAATTCTAAGGATGACACTAAACTAAACAAAATGTTTTAAAAGTCTTTTATCAATATTCATGCTCAGAGAAGAGTAGAAAAAACTATTTCATAATATGACTGGTTTAATATAAAAATTTAAAAAACAGTTTAAATTATATAAACAAAATCTTCTAACATATCCAAATTATTGAAAACTCTAGTCTTCATACTGAATCAGTCTCTAAAGCTATTTCTGACCAGTATGACTTCATTAAAATTTCAAGTATGATAGCTTCTAAATTTCCTACAAGATTAAATTTACAGATCAAGACAACCACGACAGTAAGGTAGGATGGCAGGAGATCATCTGGCATAGTATGTGGAACTGATACACCATAAAAGGCAAGTTTGCGAAAAGGAGCTGACAGAAGGTCTGAGATAGTCATGCACATTTTTAGAGAGAGCATCATAGTCCTGTGGAAGGCAGAACTTTGTGGCCATTGAATTATATAAAAGCTACATGAGACAGTTTTTGTGACCGACATGAAAGTTTTGTAGCTGTCAATGCACTGAAGCTCCAGTGACTCTCCCTTAGGAAATCTGTTCCCATCAGACCCCAGCATCTCAGGTTTCTCCCTAACATCCTTGATGCATGCTAAGAAGCTACAGCTGACATGTGCTTTCACTGCCATTTGGCTAACTTCCCCTAACTAACAGTATGAATTCCCAACTTCCAAAACATGCCTTCTAGCAGAGCAACAAACTTTGATGACTTTTGGGAGAATCCCACTGAGTGTTGACACATAGGGCACTGGGAACTTTAGCAGCCATGCATGCACCTGACTAAGAAGATAAAGTACATTTTTTTCCTATTAGAAGACATAGTTTAAGAAATAAGGTACCTTATAAAGATCAATATAGAGAAATAGTGCAAAAAGCACCGTATCAGTTGGTCTTTCTCCAGTATAACTTCAACTTAAAAGCTTGAGACTGAGGTAAAGGTTCAAGACAACTCCCAGAGACAATTGAAACTGTTATTTAAAGCCAGTGTTAATCTTTCAGATAAAGTATGGAATTCTGCCATCCCAAGTGGGTGCTGGCTTTCATCATCATCATTAGGTGGAGTATTAGGCTTTCCTGTCCCTATCAGGTTTAATGAGTCAGATCATTGACTCCTGTATCCTATGTAAACAATTTCCCATATGGGAGTTTCAGATGCTATTAGGCAGATCTGTGCATATGTACAATGTCACTACTACAGATAATAGAAAGGTGCAAAGGGACCCAGTTACATACTTAGCTTGTTCTAAGCGTACCTATTTACTCAGTGTAAATGCATTTTTTTGTGACAAATGGATAAGCAAGAGTAATACCACCTCCTCTTATAGGGCATAGACACAAACAAGTAATTCTTTTTTGACGTAGAGCTTCATTACACATATATATTCCCAAATAAGAATAAAACGTTGAGGCTCAATGATAGTTCTTAATAGAAAATAGATAGGTTGGCACACAAGATAACTTGGAGAAAGGAATGTGTCTGGATCACAAACATAATTTCCTGGAACTGGAGACAGCAGCCTTCAAAGGATTTAAAAGGTCATACAGCATATATATCTAGCTTGACACCTAAAACTTCAGCTGCAGCAAAGATGATCACTGGTTCATATTCAAAGAAAACTATGCCAAATCTACAGATTCTGTAGAAATGGGTTTTTTGAAGCCATTAGAAAATTGTGTGTTGAGTTTGAAATTCATGGAAATGCAAAGGAAAGTATCACAGTCATGAATATGTTAAATCAGCCAAATTCTGGATGATCCCCGTGATAGTCACTGAAGAAAATTAATTGCTTCTCAAGAATAGCCTAGGCTCCATGAGGAATGCTGCACTTGCCTCAAGTCTTATAATAGATGTGTCCATCATTAAAGTTTGATTGAGTCAAAGGCATGACTGATTATTCCCTCTAGTCACTTGGGAGCTTCCACTAGAGAAAGAGAGGGAGATGTGTCACTGAGTAGCTATGGTCTTGGATTTATTTACTATTGATTGATCTTGCATTAAGTAATGGGACTTTGTTGAAAGTCAATTAATCCTTATGTTTTAGTTAGGCTAAGTTTTATTTATTTATTTATTTTTAAGTGAAAGCACGCACAGAACCTACTAAGCCCATGCCTGAGTCTCTAGTTTGGAATTCCTACTTCATAGCAATGAAAATTCAGTAACTGAGGATGCCACTGTCCTCAAGGACACAATTAAATTGCCAACATTTCTGAGTGTGTTGCATTACTCTTTTGGTAAGTTGATCCTTCCTGTGCTCTGGTTATGTTATAGCTCCGAGTTTCCCCATATCCAATTAATTTGTATGCCACAGTAGTGCATCACAGGATGTGAGCCATACCACGTTTGTTTAAACAGGCATTTGAATGTTACTTCCATTGGCTTGTGGATATTTAGGGTTATCAACACATGTGTCCATACATGTACAATGTATGCTGAAGCTGAAAACAAATGTCAAATAAACCCTTTTTCATAACTTTGTATTTATTGACTGAGTGCTACAGAAATTGGCTAACATTTTATTTCTTTGTTTCTTACAGCAGGCATCCTAATTTGTATGTAGACGCTGCTACTTAATTAGTGTACAGATTAGTGATCTGGGTATCTGTGATGTGCAGGTAATATTTGTAATTAGTGGCTAATTTGAAATGAATATTTATTTTGTTGTCCACATATCATTGGAGTAAGTCTGAATTGACTGACCTATTTGTAACTTATTCTAGGGATTTTTATCTTGCTTTTCTATCTTTTAAAGGAATAATCTTAGATTGTGTGAATATTTTATAGTGTACTCTAGTGGTTTGACAGCTACTACAGACAAGTTTGTTAGAAAGATTGTGTGAAAGACTAAATCCTTTAGATTTAGATTCAGAGCAGAGCTCTGTAATTGAATGTTATCCTTTAGCATGATGTCATATAAATTATTAAAAATAAAACAATTTCTATGTGGGTAATTCTACATTATAAACTTGGGGAAGGGGGAATTAATGAGTAGTTGCTATCTATCTATATAAAACCTGTAATTTTTCTATATATTTTTGTTCGAGTACAAATTATAGATATACACTAAAATAAACAGGATATTTTCCTCGTTGATGTTGAAAACTAAATTTCTTTCAAAAGCATGGAATTCAGATATATCATATTGAAATAGAAATAGCTGAATACTTATATCTAACCTTTAATACTTTTGAGTATATCTTGATCTATTTTCTAATTAAAACAGGTTAATTTATTCTTAGTTTTATTTCCAAGAATGAATAATATTTATCATTACTTTTTAAAGAAATAGGCGATTGATAACTCTTATTAGATGACTACTGTATGGTTTTATTCTAAACAATTACAGTACTATTAAAAAAGTCTAATACTGCTGTGCATGACTAAATTACTCCATTCTGCACCAAGAATTGGCTCAATTCTATGCACAGAACAAACAGGTTTTTTGATAAGTATATTAAATTTCTGAAGGAAATGACTGTGGTCAGAAATTATTTCTTTTTTTTCTTCATTTTTTTTTTACCTCTTTTTCTCTTATACTTTTAGGGTTTTATAAGAGGCAGTTATCAAACCCTTAAATTCTCATTTATTTTCTGAAATAGTAAGCAACAGAAATTACAAATTTATTATACCTGCGGCCTGGTAACTTGTAGCAGCAATAGAATCTCTGCATTCTTTATGTTGGACCTGAAGTGAACTTCAGAATCTTTTCATTTTATGAATAGTGAAATTTGCAGCAAAATTTAGAGTACAAGATGTGAATTGGATTATAACTCACTGGCCCCAACAGACATGCACCTTTCAAACCAGGCCCTAATTCACTATGACCTAACATAACATGTGGACAACTCTATTAAAGCTAGCTTTCTGCTTCAAACTCATCACATATTGTTCTCTCACATATTCTCACAGGGAACCTCATACAAGATTTCTGAAATACTTAGTCATTTTTATAATCTTTTCCTAAGTATTCTTCAGTCCTTAGTTGAATCTGTATAATACATTGATTTGATGTTAATAGATAGTCTACATACAGATATCTGGAAAGAAAAGCCTTTTCTTTCCTATTACTTATCAACAGAAAAAAATGAATAAATATATCGGTGGACCCTCCCACTCTCACATAGTATCACATTTTAAAATATATATATTTTAAAAGACGAAGTAGCAATTAGAAATGTAGCAAATTTTATATGATTTGTCAAACATCAGCGAAAGTATAAATAATTGAATCATTTCCAAGCATACTATGACTGACAGGCATTTAAAAATATTCTGACTGTTGATGTAATTTCATGTATTTCTATGCTCAATTTGTTTAATTTTATGCCATATATAGCTGTATTAAAGATATTGACTTTAAATTGCCAGACATTTCGATGATATTTATCCTCCGAAGAGTAGCAACCAACTAAAACACACCAAACTGGCTGATAAATACTAGCAAGGACTCAGGCATTATCAGCATTTTTTCTGTGGAAATATCCACAATACAATAGCAATTTCAGTAATTTTATGAGGAATTGGAAAGGTGGTCTTATTTTAATCATGTCTCTACAAATACTGCAATGCAAAAATGAGGCCTAGAGTCCAAAATTTTTGTTGTTCATGTTATTCTTTCCTGGCACAAATACAGAAAGTCTAACAACACAGCTGATGCTGAAAGACAATCATACATGGAAATAAATTTCCCAACTAACCTCCAGTCTTTAATAATATAAAGTTTTGGATTATGTGATGTTTGGGGTTTTTTCCACAGGTCAGCACATAGCAAATGGAACTGAAACTTCTAAAGCAACAAATATTAACTTCTTGCACTTATTTTCACAGCTACTCCAGTAAGATACCTCCACAAGAGAAACATCAAAATCTATGGATTTTATATGTTGGTATCCCAAGATATACCACATCTGTATGGAAAATAAGTGAAAACCCCAACAGATGTGATACACTAAAATGTGATACACTATAGCACAGGCAAATAACAGAAGATTAAAGTGTCTGTTTGCCCATATTAGAAGACTTTTGTTAGCAAATAACCTTTCATATCCCCTTCTTCCACTTCCATCCTCTGTGGAAAATGGCACAGTATGCTCAAAGGAGAAGCTCGAGAACTAACACTCGGACAGTGCTGTCTATCAAAATCCATGGACCTAGTAGAGATGTTTTGTATTACACACTACCAGGCAATACTCTAGTCAGATGTGTATTAGAAGGGATAGAAATTATTTTTGCCCTGAGTGTATTTTATCTAAAAATAGATGGGCTCAGTTTAACCATGCCCTAAAACCTGCTGAAAGGTGATCTGTTTAGGGCTATTTAGTAAATAAGGTTTCCAATGCTTGCTGAACTATTCTGGGTTATAGAGGTGTAAGTATTTAGCCCTTTCTCCCACTCCTAGCTCCCAAGTGATTCTTTGACTGAGCAGTGTTGCAGGGTAAGCAACATACTCACTGCTTTAAACAAACCCAGCACACTGCAATGCAGAACATACACCTTAAGGTAAGACAGCCTTTTTAGTCTTGAGCAGACAACTTGCCAAGTATTTTGAATTAATTGATTTCAAGATGCTAAATACATACCAGGAAAAGCAATCTTGTTAATTTTTATTGAGTAAAACCTTACTGAAGACAGAAAGCTGTGCAATAAATAACCATAACCTTTGGTTGGCATAACTATTGGTTATGTGAAGGCCAACACCTTCTCATGGGACTAAAGGCTATCTTTGTGTTAATTACCATTTTGTATATGAAATGTTAAATGTCTAAGGACTAATGCAACAAATCTTTCCTGATAATCTAATGTTTCAAGAGTTATATCATCCTTAAACATCTTAAGTTGTTCTATTGATACCTGCTGAATTCAGAGACGTTTTTGACAATCTGTCTCATTTTTTCTTCCCCAGAGAATGTTAAAGTGAATGATGGCGAAATATGTAGGGCTCTGTATTCTTCCATTTGGCTTTTATTTTAGTGGGGACACTCACCAAGGGCACATCCACAGCTCAGAATGGTGCTAAAGTTTGAGAATTGACTGACACAGTACTGTGAAACACTTTGATCTTTGCACTCACTCACAAAGCCATCAATCCTGACACAAATGGACACTGAGATGAGGCATTCAGGCAAGCGTGGAAAATGACACCTTGTCCCTGTCAAGGCTGCTGAGAGTGGATAGTTCTTGGTAGGCCTGAAGTCATATATCATTCCCCTGGGCACAGCCAAACTGCCCTGGAAGTAGGAGCAGAGACAGACTGGACATGTTCATTAATCACAGGGGACTCTACTTCCAAACATTATATTGCTTGGAAGCAATATGCCCGCCTGGGTCTCTTCCAACTTTTGAGCTAGAGGCTGCACATTGCCATTTTACAGACACAATTAGGTGAAGCTTAGTGCCACAGTCTGACACCTTTTGAAAAACTATAAAACCTATCTGAGGAAAGCAGTAGACACTGTACTCCAGGGAGCATTCCTGCACTGCTGGGGAAATCCAGCAGGGACTCTTATTTCCACAGTTCTCTGAAATCTTTCCAGTAATGGTTCACCACAGCTATTAAATACATGCATAACTCAAATCCAATCTTTTTTTTTTTTTTCCCTGCCCCCCCCCCCTTTTTTTTTTCCTAGGATGTTGTCAGAGGAACAGATTTGCAGATTTTCAAAGGTAGGTGTTATCCAAGGCATGTTTAGTTTTGGTTCTTATGTCATAATTTTGATGTTACCTATTTATGAAAAATTATATATTTCTCTAATATTTTTCTACTGAAGTAACTTGGGAACTTGAACTATCTGAGATCATACTGAACACATATTTGGAAAGGAGGGACCATGATTGAGCATGGGAGAAAGAGCTTGCAAACAATCATGTCTGCAAGGAAACCCTCTGTGTCACATATTAAAGTAAGAGCAAACACAATTTCTGCTAAAGAAACTGTTAAGGATGTCATGTCAGTATGTTTATATCTATGTTTAAAAACAGACACTTGTGTATGTGTCTGAAACAGACAATACAATGCTCAGTATGACTTGCCAATCAACCTCAAATATCTGAAGCAAGAAGACAGTAAAGAAACTGCCACAGTGCTACAATGCAAGATGAACATTGAGAGGCAGAGAAGGGAAGGACTACCTGGAAGATGTCAAGCTGAAAGCCAACCCTCCAGCAATCAGTTTGATTCTCTGGTGACCATAATTCAAAACTTCAACTTAATAAATGCACTAGGGAAGAAAGGGAAGAGGAAAAGCCTAAAATGAGCTCAGAGTGGGTGTGGGTGGGTGGGGGGTGGGGGGGGTGGGGGTGGCGTGGGGTGGAGGGAAGGAGAAGGTTAGGGTGTTGTAGCCTACCAAAATCAGCTCCTTATATTTTTGAATACTCGACCACACATCAAGCAATTCATGAAAACATCAAAAGAATTTATATTATTGTACTTTTATTTTTCCCATTTAGAGTCTCAATTTGTGCTAACAGTTTTAGTCTCACTATATTCTGGAAAGCCCCATGTCCTGTTTTCAGCTGGGATAGAGTTCATTTTCTTCTTAGTAGTTAGTACAGCGCTGTGTTTTGGTTATGATGTGAGAACAATGTTGATATGACACTGATGTTTTTAGTTGTTGCTAGGTGATGTTTATACTAAATCAAGGACTTTTTGGTTCCTTGGGCCCTGCCAGCAAAGAGGGCTGGAGGGGCACAAGAAACTGGGAGGGGACACAGCCAGGACAGCTGACCTGAACTAGCCAAAGGGATATTCCATACCATATGATATCATGCTGAGTATATAAACTGGGGGAAGAAGGAAAGTGGGGACATTTGGCATTATGGTGTTTGTCTTCCCCAGTAACCATTACGTGTGGTGGAGCCCTGCTTTCCTGGGCATGGCTGAACACCTGCCTGCCCATGGGAAGTAGTGAATGAATTCTTTGCTTTGCTGCATGCGTGCCTTTTGCTTTACAAATTAAATTGTTCTTATCCCAACCCTCAAGTTTTGCATTATTTTCCAATCCTCCTCCCCATCCCTCTGGGTGCGGGGGAGTGAGCAAGCGGCTGTGTGGTGCTTGGTCGCTGGCTGGGGTTAAACCACGACACCCCATCACATTTGATTACACATTAAATTGTCAGTTACAGCTTTACTGGCTTTTTCTATCTCAGCAGCACTCACGTTCAGAAATCAGGTGGTACATTTGAACTGCTGCTCTGTTTGAAGGGTCTAGGTCTTTCCTCTGTCCATAACCTCAGTAAGTTTTGTGAAGACTACTTACTTGGAAACACATATTGCCTGTATTATGAGAGACCCAATATATTGTTTGCAGTTACAGTGGAAATCTTTAGCTGAACTGAAATTGAAAATATATTCCTTTTTGGTGTAGGTCATTTCAAGGACTGGTCAAGGGGTTAGGATGATTGTACTATTTTCTGTTACCTTTTCTAGAACTACATTAAAATGAAGAAGTATGTGCAGAAATTCCAGGAAGATTGTGGTGCCTTCCCTGGATAAAAGTACTGAGTTGTACCTGATAATTGTAGTTAGATCAAATTTCTCTGTCTGCGTGTTTCTATACGGTTGAGGGTTGTCCCATATGGCAACTCTTTATCAGTACTATTTATAATTTGCCTGAGGGGAGTGATGAAATTCCTCCCTTCTTGTGGTATGCATGATTGCAAACATGGAGAAATAAATCTATAAGGACAAGAACTGTAAAGTCCTAAACACAAAGAGAAATAAGAAAAAAAGAAAGCACAGTACTCACATAGGGGAAAAATGTTAATGTCTCAATTTATTCATTTTGTCTGTATTTCTTAGTGAGATTTTGACAGCAAGCAGTTAGCTGAAGAAACACAGGAAAGATTGACAGGAACTAATGTTCAGGGCAAAATCTGGAGGAGAGAGTAAAGGACTGTGGAAAGTATCAGGCTTCACAGGCAGAGAAAGCTCATGAAGAGGATTTTCATTCAGACCAGCAGTCAGCAAGTAGGAGGAAATACTCAAATGAGACATCTGCCTTGTCAGACTGCAGATCCGTCAGAAAACCTCCAGGCCTGCCTTCCAGCCAGCCTCTGCCCGCCCCAGGAGCCCTTCACCATGAAGATGGAGGAAGTTAACTTCCTAAGTCGGATGTCTTGTCCTGGCAACAGACCAGAGAGCAGTGATTACTCTTCTGCTGTTTCTCATGTTCACAAATGTCAGGGGAGGACACTTTTGCACACCTTTGCACCAAGGACAAGATGGGAAATAAAGGTGGAAGCTATATCTTTCCCTCCACTCTATTTTGCACGCCAGTCTAGAGCTGCTTCTTCAACTCTTCTGCCTTTCAGAGGTTGCCCATTTCACTGCCAGTCAAATTTTCAGCCAATAAATTGTCACATCTGTCACAATCCAATACTAAATGACTGTAAATTTATTTGACTCTATAATTACTTACATTCCTATTTGCATATGTATATGCAGTATATATAAGGATCATAAAGATATTTCCACCAAAAAAATTGCCTCAAATTATCAAACAAGTGAGGTGAAGGTGATTAAGTACTTGCACTGTAAGACAATTAATAAGTACATTGAGAATGGATGAAAAAAATGCTGACAAGCATGTCAAAGTATGGAACTAAGCTAACCTTCTATAATTTGCAAGCAGTTTGGTAAAAATATGGTAGAACTTTAATTTCATCAGATTGTTAGATTTTTAATAAATTATTCACAGTATTTCCTGTGTCTACTTTTAAAAATCTATATTTAAGATTATTTTGATACTTGTTATAAGACAAACTTTTAAAATTGCTATTTAAGTTCCTCCTGGCTAAGGTTAATCAGTTGTTCTGTGAGTATTTCTCGTTTGGAACTTATCTTTCAAACAGGTGAAATTTTTCAGCCAACCATTGTGTCATGAACAAAATCCAGGAAATGTGAAAATTAAATTAGACATTGAGAAAATACTTCAAAGACCAAGGTCAATTAGGGAGTGACATAATTTGCCAAGGGAAATTGGTGAAGCAGAGTCACTGAAGATATTCAAGGCTATCCTAGTAATATATAGGACTAATTATATAGCACTGAGTGCTTTCAAAGTGCTGTACAGACATGAACTAATTAATCTGCTTAATACCCCTCAGAGACAGGGGAGGAAGTATTGCAAGTTTTAGCATCACCTGCTACAGCTTCTGGTAAAAGACAGAAAAAAGTGTATTGAACAATCACTGTACCTTGGGCTCTCTGTTAAGTATATGCACATGTATGTGTGTGTATGCAACACATACTGAAGCTACTGAAAACATGGAAAAGTAAACAGAAAAAACAACCAATCGAACAAACAAACAAACAAATGAAAACTAAAAGTTTGGTTTGGAAGGATATGAAACATATATTTGGATTATTGAAAGATGCTACTCTTCCTTTTTTCATGTTCCAGTTAGGTCATTGGTGTGCATAGTTAAAAGTATTAAAGCCTTATTTAAGTCATTGCTTTACCTTACATCTCACCATATATTGAGCAGTGGAGCTATGGAAGCAAGGACCTAGCGTTTTATCTTTCACTACTTTGTGTATCAATTATTTGTTTTTTTTTACTGCAGCCACTAAGACCTCTTTTTGCTATATGTTGTACAAACAGCTCAGGGAGTTTTTAGGGAGAAGATAACAATTTGAAAAAAGACAGCAGAGGAATATACTCAGAAACAACATATTGTTTTTATATTTGGCTGTGACATAAGCATATCCTAAAGTCTCAGCACTTAAACAAAATAAAATTATTTGCATATTGCCTTTGCAGCTACTGAAACAATAGCGGCCTTGGTTCTAGACATGCCATAGGTAAAGTAAATGTTCAGCAGCAGTGTTTGACTGGCATTTATCTTCTTTGAAATATCAGAGAGCAGAGAACTGAGTTCAAAAGAGATGTACTTGTCGTAAAGTCAAAACGAGTGATGTTGTCTTGGAAAGGTGATAAGTGGAACTTTGCATTGAACTTGACTGGGGAAACATATGACATTTTTATTCTTTGTATACATGGAAGGAGCAGAATGCTTATTTTTTTTTAACTAAACTGATTTGTTGCAGAAAGACATGCTCCCATCTTTTTTTAAAAGAAACACTCATGAACCTTGTCTAGCAACTTGAACCAGAGAGTGATATAAACATGCACATTATTCATGCAAAGATAAGTAATGCAGTGTCCAGCTATTGAAACATAACCAAATCTTTTGTTAGTGTTGAAGTTTTCTAGATTTCTTACCCAGAAAGTTAAAGGAACTGTAAAATATTTTGAATTATTAGAGAGAAATTATATATCTGGATTTATATACATGCTGTCAGTAGATATTAAACTAAGAACAATCTGCCCAGTTTTTTTCTTAGCTGTTTTAGGAAGCATAATGCTTTTGATGTCAGATTTCTGTTCTTTAACTTAGCCCATAGACAGGCTAACAAGTAAACCTACAGTTGAGATTGGGCATGGTCTTAATTATAAAGGCATTCACTTGTCCTTTTAGTCTCTCAGGTTCTGAACCAGGATAGCAGGGAGTATTCCCAGTTTTAGCTTGGAGTGTAGAACCCTACAGAAAAAACATGGTATAGCATCTCTTTTTATTGGCTGCCACCTGTCATTTTTTCAACATTAAAGCCCCTTAAATGTAATGAAGGAGAATTTTAAGAAAACAGTATTTCATTATTCATTACATAGAGTTGTGAAAATTCTGAAATTTATAGTTGTGGACCACAAAATATTGTTAATGCACAACTATCTAGTGACCAGATTAATGAAAATCTGAGGAAGTCTCGGAGTAGGGGAAATGGTGATTCATAACAACATTTTTGTTTTCTATTTAATAAATTTAAAATAATAAAAGGGAAAAAAGTGTTACCTACTGCATAATAAACCCATTGAACGTATTGCCCCAAGGCATAAGCAAGGCCAAGAGTTAAGTAGGAGTCAAATTACATTAGTCTGGATTAAAAAGTGAGGGCTATAAATCTTCATGCATTCAGATATAAGCTAGGCACTATCTAATAAGAATTCAAAAGAAATTTTCCCTGTAGGCAGATTTTTGATAGAGATTTTAGTGTCTTTTTCTCATGTATTCAATTCTGACTATTGCAGATGAGATAAATAGACAGAGTCTTGACTCATTATAGCAATTTCTATATATTTACATATTCTTAAAGACCATTTGGGCCTTGGCAGTTCGGTCAGACTGGAGGCATTTAAAAATTTATACTGATGGCTATAACTCAACTTCTCAAAATGTAAAAAAAAACCCCAAACAACCCAAACCCCCAAAAATCTTATACTCCTATTAAAAGTAAGCTAAAGTTTGAAATATCTGAGCACACTGACTGTATTCCCTCCTCATTTTTTTTACTATATTCTTGATGGATCACTGTCTGAGTGCTTTAGATATAACATACACAAAATTATTTGATGTCCGTCATTTGGTCTGTTATAGCCTGCAAAATATCTTACCCTAAAAAAACTTAGAATAAAGCTTTAGCATATAATGGCAGATCATAGATCTGTCAAATCAGACCTGCAATACATGTAAAGATCTGTGTTGTGGAAGATGCATTATTCAAAACGTTTTCATTTTTTAGTGCTCAAATTTAATCTGCTATTTCATATTTTATTTCGTTCAAATATAATAGGTAACAGTTTTCTGGAATAATATAAAGTTTCAAAGAAATATTAAACCAGCTGTTCATTCTGCTTTGCTTAGTATAAATGCTATTTTTGAAATTAGAAATCCCTAATTCCAAA
The DNA here is from genome assembly GCF_017639655.2 of Falco naumanni. Classification (NCBI taxonomy): domain Eukaryota; kingdom Metazoa; phylum Chordata; class Aves; order Falconiformes; family Falconidae; genus Falco; species Falco naumanni. Next base: position 57,117,116 of record NC_054056.1, on the reverse strand, counting down.
GGCATATCAACCAATTTTCTGCCACCGTGTAGCTTGGAAAAAAAAAATCAAGAAAAAACAAAACCAAAAACAAAATAGGGGAAAAAAAAACCGGAAAAAAACCAAACCAAAGGAAACTGACAAACAAAACAAACAAACAAACAAAAAAAAAAAAACCCACACAAAAAGCCCCTCAAACAAACAAAAGAAAACCAATCAAAACTGAAGAAAATTACTTTCTTTAGCCTAAATAATGAATGTTCATATTAAGAGTCATCTATAGGTAGACGTTAACTGTTAGCATAGTCTTTGCACAGGCTTATGTGAAGATGGGTTGAGGAACAATAAAAGCAAAAGCTGAAGGGGATATTCAGAGTGATCAAGAACGCCTTTCTACTGTGAGATCATGTATTATAAAAGTTTTAGTAGAAGAAGAATAGCACTACTTTTCCACTAAAACAAGTAAAATGTTTTCTCTCCAGAGATGCTTACAATCACCCTAACATGACTTTTGGAGAGCATCCTGTGCTCAAATGTAAAATCCCTGCAATGCAAGATTTTCAGGGAGATTCAATGACTCTTCTTTTTTTTTTTTTTTTTTTCTTTTTTTTTTTTCCCTGTACCTGAAGGCTTATGTTAATCCAGTCAGTAAAGCCAGTAATTTATTGAGCACACAAGGGTGGCAGTCATTTGGGTCATCTGTGTTTACTTTGCTTTTGTAAACTACATTTAATGGAGAGTGATCTCCTGTGACAGCAATTGTTTCTCGCCATAGGGAATAGTGCCACTAAAATCCTCCAGTGTCTACTGCATAGGAAGGGCAAGGGTGCCCTTATCTAATTACAGATTTCTTTATGCTAATGCTCCAGACAATTTGGTCAAAGATAGCAAACACCCATAATGTAAACCTATGGAGGGAGAATATTCTGGTTTTGAAGAAATACCACTAAGAAACAGAAGACAGAGGAGGAAATGGCTAGTTTGAGAGATGTTTGAAGCCTGAGTTTAGTAGTCAAAAGTTACTAGTTGTGCCCTAGCAGTGGAAGCTCAGCATTTATACTTATCTCACTCTGTCCTGCAGAGGCAACCAAGAAAAGTTCAGATATCGTCTGCAAACAAATTCTACTTCAAGGACGAAAGTCCCAGTTTCACAAATAATAAGCTGAAATCTAGTTTTCTCTTTTTTTATCCTCTTTCTGTTTTTTTAAATAATTATTCCAGTTGTACAAGGGAAACTAACAAACCAAACAGTAGTTTTAAATATTGAGTTTCTTTGGAAAATAGCCTATATTTCCACTATGTGACAATAATTATTTGGGGAGGAGACTAAATAAGTAAATAATATTGTCAGTATAAGCTTCAATGAGTTCTTAATGCCACAAAATGCTCATGCACTCACTGCCTAAAGAAACTGATTTTTAGGATACATGGCTGCAGCTTAAACCCTTGAAATTTCATGAAACGTTTTTTCCAAAAATAATATGGGTTTGTCTAGACAGTTGTGTGGCACGAGAGTGACAGCTCATGGAAACCAGAAATGACTCAGTTTAGAAGTGAAGGCTTGCAAAAAGTTTTGGAGGATAATTAAGGCAAATCTGATTTTTTTGGCGAAATGAAGTCCAGCAGAAAGAAGACTGAGATTAATCAAGTCCAAAGCCTCATTTTTAACTTTCCTGCCTGATGAATCTATTGGCACATGTCCAACATAAAATACTTCTAAGGCAGAATAACAATCAGTGAAGTAGGTTTCATAACGGACCTTGATGGATCACATGCTCCAAACCATAAAGACTGTGTCCTGTTTCATGATCACTTCAGTTTGAGGTGCACAATTATACATAAATCACTTAGATTAGACTATCTTGAAGACTTTTATGTAGCAGCAGATCATAAATGAGAACCCTTTGATCTGTGAGAATAATTTGATTTTACAGTGATATGTGTGGGATAGTGCCTCCTCAAACGTTTAAATAATAGAGAGGGGAAAATTTCTAGACTCAGAATAAACTTTTTTCTGAAGCCTTTCTTGTCCGAAATGTTCTATCATACATACATCTGCTTAACTTTTGCCACACAGAATACATGGAAGTGATCTGGTCATGATGGACTGGTCACTTAAGTTCTGCTCTCAGAAATGGATGGTTCCATTCCCCTGCCTAGAATATGATGGAAGAAGGTATTTTCACCAATATTGTTGCTTTTGTGACTCGGGTGAGGGTGTATCCACTAGGATCCAAAGGTTATACATCAGTTTGGTAACAGACAAAAAAGGAAGTTGGTTGTCTCTTTGGCTACTTAAGGTATTCCCTTAAGGAAACCGTGTGTGGAGAGTTGGGTATAAAATATAAGTACTTTCTTGTGGCAATATTTTTGGTATCATAAAGGAATGGTGCGTAAGACCAAGATGGAAAAGGTGTTTATAAGTGTGCTGATAGTGCAGCTTCTATTTTCTAATGTTTGGTAGCTTTTTTCCCAGAAGAAAGAACATAAACATTCAGTGTATTTACTAGTGTTTAGACCCTTAATAATTCAATACTTACAAGCTTCAAAACTTTATCTTATGCATGTTTGCCTCCGTCAAACCCAGATCCATATACTGTTACAATATGCAAATATATCCTAAAAAAGGTTAGACATTATGTTCAAAGAAGGAAAATTTTAACTCAAGTAATAAAAAGGAACATATTTTTGAGAGAAGTTTCTACGACAATAAGATAACATACAGTACAAAAAATAAACCCAAACTCCCCTACCAAATTTTGATTTTGAGCTTTCTGATTTTTATCTATAGGTTTATTTTACAGTCAGAAGGATATCAAGATGTTCTTCATACTTTCAGCCTTTGAGAAAGATGGATGTTATCTGCATTCTGGAGCTTTAAAGGCTTTGGAATATTTTCCAAAAGGTTTGGTATACCTTGAATGGGATTGAAGATGGAAAGTGTGCTTCCTTTTTCTGTAATAAGTATCCCAGCATAGCACCAGTCACTTAGGTCACTAAAAATAACAATTATAAATCTGCTGTAAAAGCCTGAGTCAGTTTTAGTTTGTAGTTCTAAATCCAATTCACTCTGTTGATTCAATGTGCAACAAGATGAGAGCCGTTAAAGCTTTAGTTTAAGCTTACTTGAATTGGATGCCACTCCAGTGTCTTCTTTGGCATACTTCCAATAAATAATTTACAACTGTCCCCATAGGAAGGTCTTGAATATAAATTTCTTTGTATAATTCCACTTTTTTTCCCCTCCCTCTCCATTACAGATTTAGGTGTTTACAAAGCAGTCTGACTATTACAAAGATTGAACTATTACAGCACTGCAGCAACAAACTGGACTCTGCAAATGGGTACTGTCAGGCTGAACCCCACAGAAGAGAGCTTTATACATTCTGTTGGAAGGGATATAATTTTCCAGTCTCAAAAAAAATGGAAGGTGGAAAACTTATTCCTCTTTTTAACAGTGAATTCTCACAGAGTGTGTGGACCCAATCAATTTAAAAGTAATGAAATACAACTCATCACACGATTAATTTCAGAGATTTAATACAATTCCATTTGGTAATGAAATAAAAAATCTGCTACCGACTGCTTTTCTCCTGCTGCTTCCTTAGAGCTTTTCATAGAGATGAATAATATTTTTGGCACACTAGCAGGACACTTGCCTTTACATCTTACTTTTGCAGATCACTGATCTGCTGTTTTGGCAGATTTAAGTAAACCATATGAAGTCAATTTTTCCCAGTATTTCAAATTATTTAAAGCTTCCCATTACTCTGCTCCCTTCAATGCTGTTTTTGTTTACCTATTGGATTTATTTTTTGATATTATGTAGGAATTCGGCAGGATATACCATATCCTGCTTCTGGCTAACCTTTGAGGGCAAGATGTCTTACAGTGATAGCCTTTCTTTTGCCTCGAAGTTCCCTTAGGTTTATCGACTTTGAATGGAAATGTTCAGAGCTGCACTTTTACTGCCATCTAGTGCTAGAATTAGGAAAAAAAAATTAAATCTTGGGGCTTGAAAGTGGGTTGGCATTGGCTGTAAGTGGGACCATTGTAGTTTCTGGGTGAAAAGTGTGCAATATAGCATGCTTAAGATAGGAAATTCTAAAGATCTCTGAGATTTTCTTAGATGCTAAGGAGATTACCCAACATGTACTAAACTGATATGTGCTTAACCTAGCATCATTCACTATGCTTGCCCATACACAGGTGTAACATTTACTTTGCTATCTACTATTAAAATGACAGTAAAACCAAAATGAATTCTATTATTTTACACTTCATTTTAAATACGATTGCACTTGCCTACTTGTTTTGGCTTGTATAGAGTTAACGTTTCTCATAGTAGCTCCTATGGTGCTGTTTTGAATTTGTAACGAAAATAGTGTTGATAAATTAGGAATGTTTTAGTTACTGCTGAACAGTGCCTACACAATGCTAAAGCAAAGGCCTTTTCTGCTTCTAACATTGACCAACCAGTGAGTAGGCTGAGCTGCCGAAGAGGCTGGGAGGGAACACAGGTGGAACAGCTGACCCCAGTGGACCAAAAGGACATTCCCTACCACAGGACATCGTGCTCAGCAATGAAAGCTATGAGGAAGAATGAGGAAGGGTTAGTTATGGCATTTATTGTCCTCAGTCATCACTATATGGGAAAACCCTGCAGTTTTACTCACTTTTACCCTTCTGATTCTCTCCTCCATCCCACTGTGGGGGAGTGAGTGAGCAGCTGTGTGGTGCTAAACTGCCTACCTGGGTTAAACTGCAGCAACCTGCAAACACACAACAAAAAACACATGTAAATTAACAAAAAAAAAAACTTTATATGAAGGAGATGGAGTTGTTGTTTAAGAAAAGCAAGTGAATCTCAGGGTGACATACCACATATTATCTCAGAAGAGAAAGGAGAAGAAAATGAGAAGAAATGGCGATTAGAAATTAAAATTGTTCAAGCAGCTCTCTTTACTATAAGGTCTTGTCCCTAATGTGATTGAAGAAAAATTCTACACTGATGAATATCGTGTAAAAATTGAAGTTGTATGTATTTTTCTCCTTATGAGCCTGAAATGTCAGGAATATTGACAGAAATTTGATAATGAGGTTAATAAATCTTTTTTTGATGTTGACAAAAAATATATATAGTAGCCTGCTGTATGTGTTTCACCTCTATTATTTAGCTTTATTGTCTTTTTTATTTATTTGTTTGTTTGTTTTTTCAGATAACATTCTGAGCTTTAGCCACTGTCGTGACTAGACTTTCCAAAGCTCTATAGGGGTCATATTAATATCATAGCATATTGTGCTATAAAAATGTAACATTCTACCAAATTTCTATCAGTACTCTTGATAGAAGCATAATTTAATCTCACTAATGTGTCATATTAGTTGGCATAGTGTTGGCAATTTTGGTGGCAGCAGGTATGGTGTTAACAGTAGCAGTGTATCAGTTCTGCTTTGGCTATAACATTTGCTTTGAAATTGCACACAACCAGCTTATGGAAACTGTGGGAGCTATCCACCTAGCAATCTATAAAAAGCTTGCATACTTGTAACGGTTAATTTTGGGAAATATTGCATAAAATGCCCCTGACTATACTGAGAATACTCCTCCTGGCCTGAATAGATAAGGTGACAAAATGAAAGAACATGGACTTACTTTGTATGCCCTATTCCTACATGGTATCTACCTTATTAAGCATTTTCAAAAAGTAGTTGAGAAATAGAAAAAGTAGTTGGAATCCGAAAAGTAGTAAGACAAATTTCTGTTTTCTGCTGCAGAGTAGTTTTGCTGAAAAGTTATGTCTTCTTGCTCTAGAATAAATTGGCTTTATATTACCTTATATTGCTGAAAAGAAATTCAGAATAACTCATGTTTGATGAAGAACTTTTCAACTGAAATTTGATTTCTTAGTTTATAAAAAAATAGAATAGAAAGAAAAGTAGTGAAATGTATTGCTAGCCAAAAGCAGGCAGATTTACATTAGCATTACTTTTTATAGTGTTAGATCAGAACAGCTTGGTCCTGTAGAACATTTTGTTTTCAAGCTTATATGTGTAATAAAACACCAAGTAATTGATTAAATATGTCTTTTAACATGTATGCATTAATATCATATATCCCGAATGATTTGGTTCTGGAATTAGCTTGCAGATCATGCTTAAAATAATTAATTCATATGAATATAAAATGTGGAAAAAATTAAAAGATAATGTTTGCAATTCAGTCACATGGATGATTTTTTTCGATACTTAAATTTCTTTATCAGAACAGCAATATGTTTACACAAAATTAACATCTAAAATTAACGTACAACTTTCTCTCATCCACAAAAACAACTTTGCATTTTCTCCTAAAATTTCACTGAGAAGAGTTACTCCTTGACACAATGGGAGGAGCCCCCCTTTTTAAACAAATTCTGGTAGTTGCTGATTGTTTCTCTTTGTTTTAACTGGAACTTTTGCTCTTGTCCCATGGGATTCAGGAGAAAAAACAATGGGATACAAAAGCCCTGAAAAATGTAAACAGGGAAGTGCTGACTTTTGAGAAGGATTCTCCATTTGCTGGAAGGTGTTTCACAAAATCATTTGCTCAGGGCTAAGGTAGTGGACATGGCTGAGTGAAATTTGTGCATGTTTTGCAGTGTAAGCCTGGCCCTGACTTCAGGAGGGTGGAAATAGAAAAATAAGCACAAATCTGCATTGTTATGTCTTCCCTGGATTGCTGCATTTCTTCTTATGTTCCTGCAAAGGTAAGAGGGAAAGAAGATTGTGCAGTCCAGGGAGATCAGGTATGGAGATGAAGACTTTCAGAGGAAAAAGTTTACTTTTCAATTAGCCTCTTAGCTTAGAGGCTCTTCTCCATTTCTGTACCTGTATGCCCACTCATTTCCTCAAAAGGTCAATGGCTGAAAAACTTGTCATTCCTTGACTCACTGCCTTCCTCCTCCTGTGAATGGTATAACAAAAGAGAAGGTTGCCCTTCACTGATTTTGAGTATTCGAAACACAACTACTGTTCAAGGATTTCAGTTTTCATGACCCAAACAGCTTAAGTCAAATTGTCAACACATGCACTATACTGTCAGCTTCAGTAAATATTGATTCTACAATTGCACTGCACAGGCATATTAAAAACAAATGTATGTTCTCATGCAATGTCCCACTTCAGCCTTTAGTCAACTAAAATTAATTCTGATGTTACTATGAAGTCCCTTATGGTAAGAATTGACCAGGCATGGTCTGGCTTCCTGTGAATTAGCATACATATTAGCTGCTGTGAAGAAAGATGAAGGTATCTTCCCATTGCCTCTTTTGCTAGCCTTGCAAAAATATGTTGTGGCTCATGGCATTTTCTCTGTATCTGTGTGTTGTTTTTAACCTAGACTTGATGAATGACACCAGTTTAAAACAGTTTTCAGTTAAATACTTTGCTAATACTGTTTGTTGACACATTATTATTTCTTAAGCTCGAGAAACAATAAATTTCTATAATGATAGAAATCAACACTGGTTTTCTGATTTGAACTCAACATACTGATTTAGTAAGAGGTTATCAAAGCTATGTCCATTATCATAACTCAGACTTCTGAAATACTTTGTGAAAAGTTTAAATGCTGAGCAGCTAAGGGTTGCTTTGCATGAGAGTTCTTTGGACACAGCTGATATTATGAAAGCCTAAAATAAAGAAGACAGGGAAAATGTTTTCTGGTCTAAAATCCTACTTTCTTACTACAGTATCATAAAAATACTTTAGATAATGCTGCCATCATCTAATCATATTGACCTCATAATTACTGTGAAATAACAAATAACAACTCATGTATGATTTTTTATAAAACTTAATTGCAGAAGTCAATAGATTTAACTTCATTCAGTTAAAAAAGAAAAAAATATAATTGAAATAGCAATAAATAAAGCAGACAAGATGAACTTTGAAAACTGAGTGAATTTTCCTGACAGCTGATCAAAAGAAAAGAGAAAGTTAAGAGAACATTCTTGGGTTATGTGTTTTTTTTGTTTGTTTGGTGTTTTGCCATTTTTCTTGTGATATTTAATAAATTATCCTAGTACTCTTTTGTTTTAAATTAAAAGCATGCTATATATGAATGAATATGTAGAACTTATATAGCAGGGGTCCTCAAACTACGGCCCACAGGCCAGATACAACCCCCAGGGTCCTCAATCCGGCCCCTGGTATTTACAGAACCCCCCCACCCCTCCGCGTGCAGGCCCCCCTGTTTAAAAAGTTTGAGGACCCCTGATATATAGTCTGAAATACCTGGATACACTGATTTGTCTCATATCCTGCAGTACGCTGATACTGTCTACTGCTGGTTCTTTTAGTTCATAATGAAACCCATGCTTAGCAAGCTGAAACCAATGAACTTCAACTGGACAAACCTGCCTTTAAGCAAATGCCAATATTCATGTCTAGTCAAAGATAAAATATGAGCAAATATGATCTTCCAACTCGGAACTCAATTTTCACCTTTTAACACTGTTTAAATTCAAATATAATTCAATATACACATTAAAATCTCTAGAAACAGAAATATGCATTTTAATTAAAGAATAATTACCAAAGGTTTTGGATCTTAGCAGTATCAAAGCAAAACTTTTTTTCAGGTGAAGTGAAAATATGGGCTTCTCTCAGCTGTTTTTTGCTTTTTATCCCCAAAATTTAAGGTTTGTCAATTTTCCATTCTGTGCTGTATGCTGGTTTTAAGGTTGTTATTCTGTCTGTCTGTTTCCAGTAGGAGGAGAAGGGAGTAGTCAGAGGTAGGAGAACAGCAAATTATCCTAGTAATAATTTATTATTGTGTTATAATAGCTCTCCAAACCTTACTAACTAGGGACGGCATTGTGCAAATATTGAAGGGCTTCACAATGAATGCTTTAGTATGTTAAGACAATATGTATGTGAATTGCAGTATTTCGGTAGTGTTCATCTGTAATGAAATGAGTATTTGATTTTTGGCATTTTCACAGTTGCAACATAATTTTACAGTGTGTGGCTAACAAAAAAAACATTACATAAATTTCACAGAATACATGGCTTGGTAAACAAATTTTTCATCAAGAAGTTGAGGGTACAAAGTTGAAGACAGAAATGGACACGCTTCCAAAACAGCTCTGTTACAAGGTGTTCAAATCCTTATGAAAATGACCTAATTTTCCCACAACATATATTTGCATGCCACTGTTGTTCTTACTATCATTGCATAAAAACAATATTGCTGTTTTGTTTTCAAGTTCTAAGAAATCTCTTTTTATTCCAGGAGCACATCTTTCCAGCAATTAGGGCATTTCCATTTGCTTTCCATGTCTCCATAGTAGCCTGCAGGACAGGACAGAATCTAAATCTTCAGCAATTTCTGTACTTGGCAGCCAGCAGCAAATCTCGTAAGAGCACCTTCATAACAGCAGGTATCAAAATTTTTACTGAATCTCCTCATAATTACATTTTCTCTCCAAATCAGAACTATATCTTCACTTTCTGGAATAGTTTATCTAGTACTGACAGAGTTATGAGTTTCTTCTTTCTCATGCAAAAGGATAGTTCAGCTAAGGGCATTTATATCTCCATTACAATTTTATACTTATTTTTGATATGACTACATCCTTTCTTCAACTGAGTAAGTATAAGCTTTAAAATTTGGATCTTACTAGTAATCTCAAATTTCCAATGATTCAGCACTAAAATTCCTCCTACTGGGCCACTTATTTCCATGTCATGTCATGGTTAGATGAATGATTCTGCAGACTATTCTTTGGAAGCATTTCCAACTCAGCAGGCTACCAGGTACAAATTAATAGCAGACAGTCAGATATGAAAAGTTTTCATGTCTGATTTTCAATAGGTAGTTTCTGAAAGAAGAGGGTTTTCAAGGTAGGCTGTATCCAGTAAAATGGTGAGATGCTTATGTACAAATAATTTCCAAAAGAATGCGCTAAAGGAACTTTCCTGTTCTTCAAGCATACACCACAGTTATCCACACAGTTTTTCATAGCACTGAGACTCATGTGGGTATAAAGTAGACAGGGATCAGTTCAAGTTCAGAACATAAAAATTAATACTGACCTAGAAGCAGAACAACTTTTTTTTTTTTAAAAAAAAAAAAAAAAAAAAAAAAAAAGAGTAAAATAACATGAACAGTGTGCATGGACAATGAACGTTATTACCCACAATGTCCTTATGGTATGTCTCTCATGAACATGGATTCTACAGAATTTAGAAGAAGATGCTTGAATAGGCTTTTTTATCACCTTGCTGATCACAGAGAGCACAAAGTTCCCAGTACAGAATATTTTTAGCATCTTTTAAAAAAGGTGTACCAATACTTGTAGTCCTTGGTGTGCTTTTAAAACATTATATGTAAGGGTCTCTTGATTCCATTCCTGCTTTGTATTGTCTATCAAACTTTTCCCAATAAGGACACATTCACCATACAGGAGAACTGAATACTGCATTCCTTCTTACCCAGAAAATGACCAACGCTTCAGAAGTACACTAAAAGTTCCATCAATGTGAAGGATGAAGTCTCATCCAAATCAGTGGAGCTGGGCTTCTTATATCAGTTGTGAATTTAAGTAATGACTTCCTTGTCTTCCTTTGTCTGGGATGCCCAGCATTGTCTTGAGACAGCCTAGCTCAGCAATGTCTCAGAAGACCCTGCTGAGACCTAAATTGTCATTAAATGTCTATCTGCATATATAATTTAATGTGTATTTTCTTTTTTCTTATTATTTCCAACTGTTCCTTAAATATACAAACCACTCCTCAAATCCTTGCTGCCTTCTGTTTAAAAAACATTTGTGTTCTATTTTTTTAAATGACTTTTTTGTAGCATATTTTTCAAACAATTGTCTTTTGTAAACCACATACAATGTTGACAAGTCATGAGTAATTATTTTGGGTATAAATGAGATTTGTAAATAATTTATGTCAGAAGAACTATTTCATTTTGTTGACAACAGGGTTAATTGTCAACAAAGAGGGAAATGTGCAAACAGGGACAGCATATTGAAAAACAGACTGCAAACACACAGGGAAAGAAAGATAGACAGATCATGGGAAATAAAATGTGTTTGCAGAATAAATTGCTTGTAAACAAACATGATTTTAAAGAAAAAAAAAAAAAACACCAAACTGAAACAAACCCAAGTTTGTTTATAGCTCTAGTCACATAATATATTACAAAATAAGCATCAGTATCAAAATGGCATTAAAGTGACCAGAAAATCTTGGGGAGAATGAGTGCAATTAGACTATCTGACTAAATCTAATAGGCTGTGATTGTTGACAAGATGCTACAGTGACCTGATTTGACATAAGGAAAACTACCACAAAACCAGAAATATTAAAATGTAAAGAAAAGCTGGAATCTTAATAGGATCCCAGGGCTGTATTTTACTGATATTCACATTGTTACAGCTCTGCTTTGTCACCATTAAGTTTCATACCTCCAACACCATTTGTCAGGTAGATTTCTTCCTGTGAGAGCTGTAAACACCAGCCTTTCTAAGTGATGACAACTATGAAAAGTAGTTGAAATGAAACAGTCACATCAGTTAATAGAGAATGGGGAAGTTGTTTCATCCATGGTGTGTTGCAATGCAGAAGATAATTCATTAGGGTGATTCCCCCTGCTTTTTCAGACATGCATCGTTCTCATCCATCAGTCATATAGGATTCAATAACAGCATAATAGAAACAAAAGCCCTTGTCAAGGTGGCAAGGGATTCTTGTCTAATATGCAGCTAATAGGAACGAACAAGGTCACAACAGAAGCTAATTTGGCATACCAATTTGAAAAGTGCCAATGTGCTCTCAGGTTTTAAAGTAAGACACATTCTTTTTGCCTGTAAATGGATGCATGTACCCACGTGAAACCCCTTAAATAATGTGTTCTGTATTGCTTTTACTACAAAGGTGTGCTGTCATTTAATCTAAGGCTGGGAAATGGTGCCCTATTCCAGTTTGTCAGTCGAAGGATGGGGTTGCTCCTGTCAGCAGTTCTTGTCAGGAGAAATGAACTATGTATCTGCGCTATATACAGTAACTGTTTCCAAATGAGACTCCATCACCTGAATACCTGATAATTGCTTTGGCTGTTGTCATGTACTTTCTGTTACATTCAAATCTATCACACCTTATGCAAAAGTGAAGTCGCCATGGCAACTTTGTATCTATAAACTTAATAAGAAGGGGCAAAACATACATCATTTTGCCTTTATAGTCTTTTCTGTGTTATTTCTTTTCTTGACTTGATAAGAGAAGCACTGTCCATTAGATACAAACATAAACAGAAAAATGAAATGGTACCAAAATAGTTTTCCTCCCTCTGTTTGCCACAGAAATATTTTCTTTTTCATCTTTCTTTTCTACTAGAATTAAATATATGTGTATAATATATATACACACATATACATGTTATATTTTTTTAAGAAAGGCAATGAAGAAAGGAACCTATGAAAAATTCCTGCCATAGGATACCAGTCGGTCAAGATTTATATTCATCAAAAGGATTAGACATTTAAAAATAGGGTTTCTGAAAGAATTTGAAGACATTAGACACCCACCTTTGATTGAATTCAACTCCCTTATGCTCTTTAGGAAATTTCAGCCAAAATGATTAATATAAATATACACGGACAGATGTGTTTTCTCCTGCAGAATAAAGATAATAGGAACAAAACTTCAAGCTTTAGGGTGGAAAGCAGCTGATAATTGATAGGGATAGAATAAGATTTTCCTTTTATGAACCTACTGTAAGTACTCTCTTGGTTCCCATTACCTGTGATACATACATAAAAGGGATTTCTTTAATTAAGAAGCATGCTAATTTCAAGCACATCTAAGCAGCTCCATTCTTAAGTACATTGCACTGATTCTCAGTTAGATGGGTAAAACTGTCAAAAATACCTTTAGAGATTATGTTTCTCTCTGCTTTTGACTGCATGTTAGACACAGCTCTTGTATTTGACTTTTTGCCTCTATGTCAGTAAGTGAAAGTTCAGAAAATAATGAAAAGGCTTTTAACTAAGATCAATATGCATGTTAGTGATCATACACCTCCAAGTTATCCTCACTCATACTAATAACCGCTCACACTTTCTTTCTTTTGTGAACATATCCTTTTGCAGTGTTTTTTGCAAAACCATTTTATCAATAAAGTCCATTTTTTTCAGTTGTTATTTAACACACTTTTAATAAATCGGTATCAAGTGGATTGAATTTTCACTGTAGTTTTAATTTTCATGATGTAAGCTTTGTGAACTTGTATGAGTCAATTGACATTGTGTATCCTATGCTCTTTGCTTTTAGAAGTATGGTGTTGCATAATTGCATAGGACTGTACACTCATGTTTGGACTATGATGTTTCTTAACACCTGATTATTTTCTATATATTCGTGCTTAAAGCAGTTCAGTGGATCTTCCTGTGCATATATTTACTTTACTAAAAATATGTTAATTTCCCACTAAGAAAATAAATACCCCATAGTAAAACTAATTATAATTATCTTGTTTATACATCTGAAAGTTATGAAATTTAAGAAGGCTTTCAGGAGAGTTTTATGGTCACATGTGCAGGCCAGTAATACAGCACAGGCACTTGTGGCTGTAGACATATGTATTACTCTTGATGTCTGTAATGGTGTTAAGGTGTCAGCTATCAGTGGTGAATTGTCCTGCTGCATCACAAATACCACTGGCCACTTCGAAAGTTTACAGAGAAACAGGAATGAAGTTCCTAAGTCTGCACAGTTATGCATCCTTTCTATTTTCACAGTATATTTTGTGGGGAGGAACAGGGAAAAAAAAAGAAAAAAAGAAAAAAAAAAAAAAAGGAAAAAGAGAAATAGAGGGATCAGAGTCTGTATATGTATTTCTTTAAGAAAAAAAAAATTGAGAAGGTATAAGCCATAGAATTCATATAAAGTATGATTCTGTTTCAGATTGAATTTTAGCTACAACTACATTCAAATTATAGTAAAAACAGGGTCAGCCTTTGAATAACATCAATTTGAATTAGACTGGTAGAAGCAGGACTACAGTATATTAAAGAGGAACTGCATAAAATATTGAATATATTTTGAGCATGGTATGAAATAGATATTATTTTATTTATGAAATGTATTTGTTAATTCATTAAGAAATCACTTATGAGCCCGGCTACAAGGCCAGATTAAGCTGCAGGGCTAGATAAAACTTTGATTGAGGGTATCTGCATCGTTAGGCTGCTTGAGGGTGAAAATAGATAAGACAGACAGACAGACAGAGCTAGCTGCTGAAAATCTGTAATTTTTCCTTCTAGCTTAGTGAGAAGTTAATAGATACACAAAGACAGGATCTCTGAACATAACGTCCCGTTGGTTAAAAAGGCTTTAGTCCTGCCTAACTTCAGCACTGCAGAATGCCAGTAATGCTACCAGAGAGCATATTCTTCTCTCCCGACAGTTTGGTGCTGATCATTTCATACTTTCAGGCAGGGATATTGTAAGTCGACACTGGAGAATGAAAGGTTCCTTGCCCACAGGACTATTTGTTTGCTCTGTGTTGGAGACTATGGATGAACATAGCTGGAACTAGGAGTGACACAAACTGAATGTATTGTTATTTTCATTTACACACTTTTTTTATCATGACACTAATGACTAGTCAGCAGTGCGGATGTGGTATAGGACCAACAGATGGACCAAGGGAAAGGCCATAGCATTTGGTTTACTTCTTGAAGCTGCAACTGAACTTTTGCAGCTGTAGCAGGTGGTGTTTTGTGTCTGGAGTGGCACAGATTACATGGTATCAGGCATAATACTCAGGCTTGGTGAGACTGTGTAATAAGTCAATTCGCCGGTGCAATGCAGATAGCAATGCTGAGCGTTAAGACAGATATAGCCAAGAAGACTGCATTACACATTGTTATATAATGCAGAGTGCTTGGGGATTATAAAGGCAGTTATTGTTAACAAGTTGCTAATGTATGTAGCATATGAAAGTTGTAAAACTCAATTCCTGAATTTTTCAGTCTTTAAAGTAAGTAGAAAATATTTGCTATGTCTTCCTAGGCAGTTTGCACAATTTCGATTTATTGCAAGTGTGGAAATTTGCAAGGAGTTTGCTTTAACCTGAAATGTCTATTTGCTTCTTGCATCAAATTTATAGTAATTACATAAAATCGGGCTATCCACAATCAGTTATATGAAATATCATTCAGTCACGGAACAAAAGTAGCTAATTTATGAAAGACAGAAGTTATTTCTAAGTATGTTATACAGTATATGTAAATAGAAATTTCTATATAGTTTTGCACATTAAGATTTCTTTAACAAAAGAAACTGAGTTACAGTAGATCTGACAATATTTTGAAGATTATCAGGAAACAGCAATGATTACAAAAATTCTTTCAATGGTTCTCATGTTTATGGAAACAATGGTTGGATCCTGTGAAAATTTTAAGACCTGTCTTTTTAAAGCAGTAACAAGTCTTTATGTATGCATACCAACTGTCTGATTTAGCAAATACTTAGCTTATTACAGAAGTAACTTTCCTACTGATAGTAAATGATTTTTACTAATGATTTTCTTGTAATCAAATAAAATTTCCCTTTTCCTTAAGGAGATATCTTGAAGGCATTTCTTTTCTTGGTAATGTTAATGTCTGCCCACAATTTTCCAATATTCTTCTAGTATGGATTATTGCTTAGAAGCTTTAAAAGAAATCTTCTATCTAATCTAAGAATTAGGAGAAAATATACTGGAAATATTACACCGGAAACTCATATTCTTTATAAATCTGGAAATTACTTAATAAATGTTAAGACAGCTTTCAGGTTATAATGGGCAGGCTTCCACAAAAGCATAAAAATATTGACAGAGGGTCGTAGGTCAGTCTCTAATGTCGGCATTCTGACTGAGAATGGTATGAAGATGCATTGTGGTGCAAAGAACCTTTAAGTGATGGAGAAGCTGTTTCTCCCTAAAATTGTCACTTACATATTTTTAGGAAGGAGTAGAGAGGTCAGGAAGGTAAAAAACCATGTTTCTTTATCTTTTCTGTCTTTCTATCTACAGTATATTAAAACAGCTGCAACGCTTTTATTCAGCTCTCCAGTCTGCTTCCATCTTCTGCAATAAAATAAAAGTTTCTAAATCTTACGAACTAGAAAGTATGGAGAGCATTAGTCTAGTTTACAGTCCTAGTTTTCTGTGAGATACTTGTAAAGCTATAGGTAAGTGGAAAAAACCACAGAACCCTCTAGGATGCTATTGATGTTACATTTTAGAATAATAATATTAGAAAGGTTTGTTGGACAAAAACATTTTGGAAAATTTAATTACTACCCCAGCCATTATTCTACACTATATAATTCAAACTATTAAGTATATATGAAGATAAATACCAAGTAGAATCATATTAGTCTGGGTAGTTCAGATATTCTGGATCTGTATTGGGTCACAGGCAACAAACTGATATAGCTGTAAACCCAAAGCCTTGATTCATAAGCAAGGAATGCAGTGATGCTTATCAAACTTTTGTTTCAATTTAAAAAAGTTAAATATAAGAAACAGGCCTTATTCCCTAATTTGGATAGCAACTAAAATTCAGAGGTTCACAGTTGTCCCCCTGAAATCACTTACTTCACCAAGCAAATTTTTAGTGGAGGCGGTGGGGAGGAGAGGGAGGGAGAATGAAGTCCCATTACTTTCACAGTGTGGTTCCAAATTTATTTGTTAATTGGCCTCCTCCAATAAAAAATGTGTAAGTTTTTATGAATAAAAAGCAAATTACTAGAAATAGGGTAGTTGCCTTCTGTTGTGGTACAAAAACCATGTGGTAAAGCAATTCTTAAGCAGTGGTATTTCCATATAATCACACTTTTTTCTTCTCACCTGGCATATTACGGAATGCACTATTTATCAGTTTTGGTTTATTTTTATTTGTTTTATTTGTTTTAGCCAAATATTTGTTTTAACCAAAGGAAATTATGGTGTTTCATTTTAAGTATCTAGTCTTTCTTTGTGTCCCATCAAGCTTTGATCTAACCTACAGACTTTGATGGTGAATTTCATGGCTCATTTATACAGTGTATACAGGAATATTTTCAATTTTCAGTTTGACGTCCGTTGCCTTTGCATGTTCTAATTAGGTTACTCTCCAGTTATCCCACTGTGACACTTCCTTCCTTTACCTTCTGATGAATCACTAAAATTTCACCACTCTGGCTATTATGTTTTTTTCCAAAAGTTCTGAAGTTTCCAGGGGTTAATCAGTGCTAGATCAAATAGGCATTTCAATGGGTTTCCTCTAGAGGAAGGAGAGAAGGTTATAATATTTTAACTTAAGCTGGAGAGTAGTGGGACTGTCCCAGCAGTAAGGGTGCTGGTCTGCAGTAAATAGGCAAGAGTCAAGAATCTGCCGGATTTTGAGTGGGAACTTGAACCTATTGCTTCTCACATGAAGTTTTCAGACTTGTACTCTATCTATGTACTTATTTTTAGTTTTGCTTTTTATTGCATGTAAGCTTATGGGATTTTCAAGTTGCAATTAAAT
Source organism: Falco naumanni (assembly GCF_017639655.2). NCBI lineage: Eukaryota > Metazoa > Chordata > Aves > Falconiformes > Falconidae > Falco > Falco naumanni. The sequence goes on along the minus strand of NC_054056.1, from coordinate 57,099,582 downwards.
CAGAATATAACCAAATTTCACAAGTGCAATCTTTTCCTTTTATTTTTCTTCACAAAAGAAAGGTCCTATTTTTGACAGTTTTGAAGTTCATCATGCCTGCAATATTACATATTAACAAATCCTAGGTTTATGTTCCTGCTCTGTATTATTGTATATTTCTCTGTATTGTTCACATTAACGCAGCTTAGGCTAAATTTAAACTTCAAATACATGTGCCAATTCCCTGAATTTTCTACTAGTTTGTTTTGTAAATTGACATCAAGGGCAACAGTAGGAAAGCTAAAAGTTTTCTTTCTCACTGAAATAAATGAACACATGAAGACAAGTACTTACACTGTTATATTAAAGAAAACCATTGTAAGACATGAATTTTTTTGTTGTTTAAGGAACAGAAAAATATTAAATAATGTGTACCTTTTGGGGGTCTGTAGCGATTCACAATGTTAGCTTTTATTTAGGAAAGCGTACAGGACTAAGTGGTATATGATCCATCTGGAATACCAACTTCCTATCAAGTGATATTGGCAAAAAGGCAATAAATTATTATATTCTCTATTTTCAGCCAGTATCACTGTTGGATTTCCAGAAAACAAAAATGGGATATCAGAATGAAAAAAAAATATTGGTCGCTTGCTTTTAAAATATTTCCCAGTTGTAAGATGATAAGAATGTGGAGATCCTTAGACTTATTTAGCCAGTACAGAAATAAAAGGTCAATTATTGCAATGAAAAACTTAATCTAGATTGATTGCAAATGGAGTCTGAGTGTTCAATGACACTGTTGTGACCCAGATCATAAAGCCTGCATAAATTAATTAAAAACTGGGTACAGCTGGGTATTTAACTAAAAGGCCTGTTTGAATAGTTAGTTAAAAATAACTATACACCAGAGATTACTCATTTTTCATCTCAGAGATGGCAAAAGTGACATATAACACAGAGAAAAGTGATCACTGATCTATCCCATAGATTTCTGCATGCAAGATCTTATTTTTAAGCCCTGAATTTCTGTTGATTTAAGGTGAAATAGATTAAGAAAAATTGGAAGAAACTGATTTATTCATAAAATTTGAAAATGTCTTCCCTTAACTTTCAGAGGAAAACTTAAGTGTAACAGACTGCAGTATATCACTTGTTACTGTAAAAGTTACAAGAGATAGTATCTAATCATATAGAAGAGACAAAGAAAGTGTAATTGAAAAGTAAATTCATACATATATTACGGGTAGCCTGAATTAATTTAATTTGCAAATTGAAATCAACATTTTAAAAATATACTTAATATATTATACAGAGCTTTATATCCTTCTTTTCTTTTACAAAACAGCTCTATCCTCAGATATCCTTCTAAACTCAGTTTGTTCTCTTCAGAAGACATAATTCTGTAGAAAGACTTCAAAGTTGTTACTGCAATCTGAAACTTTTTATTCAACTTGAAACACAAGACATTTTATTTTAGGTTTAGGTTTTTTTAATCCTTTTGTTGTAACTTTTTTTCTTTAAAGTTGTCTCAACTCTTAAGTAAAAAAGTGTGGCTAAAGAAGAAAGAAGGCCACCTGCAAAACAAAACTATTAGATTTAGAAATGAAGAATTGCTTTGGTATTATCCTTCCTATTTTTTTCTACTTCTTTTCAATATCTTACAAATTCAGAAATATATTTCAGTTTTAACAGAACTCAATTCTTTTGAAAATTTGTTATTTAACAGAAAAATTTGTTCTCTCCAGTGTTGCAAAGGCCCTGAGCTCAGGCAGCCAAACCCCTGGGAGTTCTTCTTACGCCAAGGGAGCTGCCAGGGCTGATTCTTATATCCATATGGATTCCTCTTTGAAATCAGTACTACTCATAAAGGAAGAATGGATTAAGGTATTTTTATTACCTTTTGCCAAAGGAAAAAAAAATAGGAATAATCTACTGCCTGATTTTCTTTCCAGAACTAAAATAAATACAAGCATCTACATTAAAATGAGAACTAATTAAAAAATTATTAAAATTGTTAACATATGTCTAATGTCATACAGGACTAATCAGATTATACTTCTGTAAAACAGGTATGTCTCAAAGTTCAGTGAGCTTGCTGGATAAAGTAGGATTTAATCTAAGTCATTGCTCCAAACAGTCTTAATATTTTCATATTCAAAACATTTCATGTAAATTTCTTTTTTCCTTATTTGTGATTTTCTCAGACTTCTGTTCATGAATGACATTTTAGCTATGAAAATTGTAATAAGACATAATTCTTTTCTTATTGCTCTTTAACTGGCTGGTTCTATGAAGAATGAGAACACTTGTTAAAAAGCACTGTTCTCAGTATAAAACTGGTTCACATTCAGGAGAAAAGCTGTCTTTTAACTTTTAGAGGTTTCAGAAGCAAAAATAGGTCAGTATTACTACCTACAAAGAGGTTAAGAACTTAGCCCTGCAAAGGGACTGGAAAGGCTTGTCATTCTGTCAGTGTGGTCTCATCTCAAAATTAATCTGACATTGTGAGTATAGTCATAAGGGAAGAAAAAAAGATCAAGGTGTATAGATTTTTAAGTCTAGAAAAATAGATAACAACACTACTCAAGAGACAAGAAATCTCAAGAACAGTTAAGTCTATGTTTCACACTGTTAAGGTGTGAGTGAGCAAGTGAGCAAGCAAGCATGTAAAATGATCGGGTTGGGTAAAAACTATAATCTTGTTAGTTTTCAAAGAAACTTCAGTATACAGATCCCCTGTGGGTTGCCTTTTACTCTACTTTGCCCATGAAATTTACCTGGTATAGAAGCCATTCAAATTTCAAAGGTTTTCAACACACAAATGTGGTATTCCCTATAACCCATTGTTCCTCTTATTTTGTCCCATGTTCTGGTTTTGTGTTTGTTTGTTTGTTTGTTTGTTTTGTTTTATTTTTTTAATAAGATATTATCAGACCAGTAATAGATTATTACAGCTAAATCTGGTGTTAATTATAACTGTATGGTGTCTTATATATTTGATTCGGAATGTGAAATTGCTACTACTGTAGACACTCCCAAGTACTTTTACAAGTGTCTTTGGAGACAGAAGTTGTAGCCAGCTAGGAGTGAGAACAAGATAACTTGAAACAGCTAATTTTACCTGCAGCTTCTATAGGGGTTTATCTTCAGTCTTTTTCAGTGAAGCATTTTTTCTTTTCCTGTGAAACAAGTATCAGTAGAGATGAGAGAACAGCATTGCAAAAAACACAGTCACTGGATGCTGTAAACCTAGACAGTCATTCATATGGTATATTTGCACAACACTTAGAAGAACTGAGACATGCTAGTTTAGGATTTGCAAGACGTTTTTTATGACATTCAATTCCCTTAAACTTAACAGTGTAAAACTTGAGCATTTAGTGACAGCAGGTATCTGCTTCCGTTGTAGTTAATAGTGAGGAACTAGAATTTTTAGCTGATGATTCATCTTCTCTCTCCCTTGCCTTAAGATAAGAAAGTCTTTCTCTACATGTTCTCTCTTTCTGTTTGGTAGAAGGACCCTAGGAATTAATTTAGTTTAAGATCTTAATGTTAGATAATTTAAAAAAAAAAAAGCAAGCATCCACCTATTGAGACACTTTCAATGCACCTTCCTGTCACAACATATTGCTAAAGGGAAAGTTATCAGAAAATTTTCTGTGCTTACTTGAATTGTTGTGTTTACCTTTTGTTTTTCTAAGAAGAAATATATCTTAGTTTTTAGTAATGTACTTCAAAACCATTAAACTTTCCCCCCAACATCTGTTATAGTTAAATGTCATTTAATTATTTTAATGATAAATTCCAGATACATATGTATACTTTGAAAATTATGAGATAAAGCATGAGACATATTATTAGGAGCATCTTATCTTGAATTTGAAAATTCCATTTTTATAAATCAAGTATATAATGATTCATGGATGTGCAATATATTCCTGAGAGTTTAGAAGATATGCAAAGTCAGGTATAAATCGATAACTCAGAACTAGGTAAAGAAATATTTAGGGCAAAAGACAGAACATATACAAAGAATGGATAAATATAACAATTATTACTCAAAAAGAATAAGTTCTTTGGAAGTCCCAGTGACAAATTAAGAATTTATCTTCCATGCTGAATTCTATATACCTGAGGTGAATCCCACCTCAGGTTAATTTATACAGTAAATATAAAACCCAAGCAGACAAATAAACAACCCCCCCTACTACCTTAAAAAACAGTCAACTGGCAAAATGTCTATATAGTTCCTTGGACCAATTACTGCAGAAAAAATGTTGATGGTGAACTGATGACAAAGATGATGGATATGTTAATAACAGAGATTGTGTCTGAAAATGCCATCTCATGTTGCCAAGCCTTTGGATGCTCACAAAATTTATATCCAAATTCAAGAAAAAAAAAAAAGAATAAATAAAGGAAAAATAACATATAAGCATAAAAGTTAGTTGTAAAGTTAAGACAAATTAATGGGTGTGGAAGCATTTATTTTTATTCTGACATTATTAGTAACCAAACAATTACTGCTACTGGTCCCACCTTAAGAAATGTTGTAATTAATGAAATATGAAATGTTGTGGATATGTGAATGTGAGAATCTACGCTCTAACATAAGGAAGAACGGCATAAAAAGACAAAATAAAGTTTGCTATGTCTCAATTAGTCAGTGCAGTTGGTCACTTTATCAGCAAGGCACAAATAATGTTTTTAATACGATACGCATGTGACATCTCCAAGAAGGAAAATAAATAAATAAATAAATAAATATAACTAAACTTGAAAAAACACACACCAATATGAAATCTTTATTTTTTAGCATTTGACCATATTCTAGAAATCCTGATTAGTAATGATGTAGTAGTCCCTGACCCAGATGGCTCTGATTCATCATTTCTAACTGTCTGGAGTTTAAACATTAAAAATAAATATTTGTACTTATATAAACAACAGCACACAAATATAGAATGGTGTTTTTGTCTTGCAGGTCCAGCAAGATGGAAAAGCTTACCTCTTTCATTAAAATGCCGACATCTAATTTCAAAATGACAATTTTGAAAGCAGTCAGTGACTCCTGAAGGGGTGTTGTGTTTCTACAATACAGGAAGTCTTCTGATGATGAATGGTCCAGAAAAGTTTCCCCCCTTTTTTTCAGAAGAGGAACTCATTTTCAGGGCAAAAATGTCATGCAGGTGATTTGTAGCTGAGAAGAAAATCACTCCTTTCCACAGCAAATGAAAACCAAGTAATGGTGAGATTGTATGGCTACTGCTGAAAATCTTCATTCCTTCAGAATAGTCATCAATTTCAGCCAGAATTATCCAGTGTAGGCCAGACAAATCATCTCCAAAAGTTGCCATTGCTTAGAAGTTTCCGTGTATTCCAGAAATAGTGTTGATGGAATCAAAGAGAAGAAATTATATGGGGCACAGTGAATCCTGGTAACAGATTCAGAAATTAGCTTCCATAATACCATGTACCTCAGAGGAAAAGACATCTCAAATGTAGAAAATCAAGCTGTATTCAGGTGCTTTTATATCTCAGTCCTAATTTTCTTCTAGGTCATCTGAAGGCAGGTCTTGCAGTTGGAGATGTAAAATCTTGAAACTCTGATATGTAAATAAATATAGCACACTGGCATAATGAAGCAATTTTTACCTTTAATGTTGCATGTTTTGCCCAGTAATGATGCCTATTTATGCACTTTCATCAGTGAAATTTAGAAGGAACACAAGACTGATCCCCATTTCTGAAAGTTAATTTAAAATCATAAGGCGTTATCATTAAACCCTGATTTTTTATAAAAAATGTCCAAATAGTTACCAAAAGAATTGTAAGAATAAATACAGCACAGTCAGCTATTATGTATGTTTCCATTTATTGCCTTTCCAAGTGTGATTGAACTTTATATTGCACCAGCTCCATTTTCTCTTCCTGATCATCCAAGGGCTTTATAAATAAACAGGGCTATTATAGAAATATATTAGTTCTTATTCCACAATTTTGAAATCGGTTATGATATTAGTTATCAGTTTTGATAGTATTATCTTGTTAACAAAACAATTTAGCGTATGTTTTTATCTGATCCACAAGGCTAGGCTATTCTCACAGAAGATTACAAACACTCCAGTAGGGAAGGTTGCTCCCATGATGTATTCTAACAACTAGATGTGACCTATTAGGTAAATCTGTGACTGAGTTAATATTTCTGTGAATATCTCACTGACACCATAATGAAACCATAACAAATAGGTACCACTCCCTTCCTTTCTTAACAGATTTATAGCTGCTGTTCACCATTCCTCTTTTCATTGCTGTTCACCTACCACTTAAGCAGCAACTGTAGTGTGGCTTCCTAGATTAGTCTTCACTCAAAGGCCACATTAAGAAATTATGTTTTGTTTACCTCTTATACACTCATTCTAGATTTGTTCAAGTTATCTTTTCAAAACAGAAGTGCCTCGTGGTTCCTGTTTACTGAAAGGTTTGTTAGGTTTGTGTTTTTGTTGTGGGTTTTTTTTTTTGTTTGTTTGTGTTTGTTTTTTCTAACAGATAACATTCTAATCTCAAATGCAAAGTCATGCTAATTTTCCAGAGTATATACTATAAGTTTTCACATTCACTCTAAGGTGATGCTTTTGACCTATACTTTTGACATTATTCAATCCTGGGAACATACATCTATTTGCAGTGAGCAAAGCTGGGAAGTTCAAGTTAGTAATCACTAGAGATACACAAAGAGCGGCTGCTAGCAATCAATTGAACAGCAGATTTTTAATTTCTGATATTTTCCTTCACTATGTACCACAGATTAAGTATTTTGTTTCCCAAAGCTATCTGAAAGGCATATCTCTAAAGAGATATAAACTGTGTTATTATGAATATGATACACTAGCTTTCTGACAGGTCACAATTTTTCAAGATGAACCCTGAACTATACGTATGCATTTCTTTTAATCTTGTTTCTTTTTAATCTTATTGATCACAGTGATCCTGTGATAGGAAGAAATAATTGCATCTTTTTTAAGGAACATCACACATGGACTTCTTTATAAAGACATGATTTTGTATATCTGTTTCTTATTTTAGACAACTTCAAAACAGATATTTAAAGAATGTAAATGTTCTGCTTTTTTATATTTAAAAAAGGTTATTTGTTTTCTCCTTTCTTTCTTTCTTGCCATTCACTGAAGAATTAAAAGTGTGTAACATGTTTCATGCTGACTTATTAAGTGGGACATCTTGATAGATAATGGCATATATGCAAATTTCTAAAAGATAGGAACCTAAAAATATCATCTTATAGTAAGGTGATATATATGCTTCTTTATACCTTTCACATTCTGAGAAGAAAACAACATCAAAGCCTATTGCAAGCTATAACAAAACCACTAATTGCAAAAGATTCATATGGTTCAGTTTGATGCAATTACCTGCTCTGTTTCCTTTTTTTAGATCAAGAAGGTTTAAAGGTGGCATAAGGGTTTGTGGTTATATAATAAAACACATGGTATTGATGGTCCAATACCTGGGTTTGACTTTTCACACATGTACAATTAGAAAGATGAATGTGAAACATTTCAAAATACTCCAAGTTAAGCTGGTTAATTAATTTACTCCTAAGAAAGCAGCTCCATACAAAAATGTTTGGAAATGTTATTTCTCATACAAAATCAAAGTGGTTTTTTTATTCCCAAATAATTTTTCAGTAAAGACAGACATCTTTACCTGAATCATTTCACTGTACACAGAAGGGTAGCTGTTTATGTATACTAAATCTGTATGATGGATTCTAAACTGGCCATAAAGCATACAGATATTTTCCTACCACTTTTTATTGGTAGAAGGATGACATCAGAAAGATGGCATGCAGAGGAAATTCTGGCTCATAAATGACAAAGTATCTCACAAGTTAACATAGCACAGAATTCTCAGTGCTCCCGGAACTGGAATTATGTGTGTAGCCTTGAGCAGTTAATATGAATTTGCAGAGGTCTAGCACACTCAGAGCTCACAGTCCTTGAAGTACTTGCTAGAAACTGACCCAATACTTATGATTCTTTTGTTTTTTCCTGTTTGTTTTTTTTTTCTCATGACTGAATGTTATACAAGTTTAAAGAGAGCTGCAGTTAGACAACCATTCCTTCTTTCATTGATATTCACTATTACAACAGTGCATTGACTCTATGTAGTTTCTTAGAACAGTCTTAATTCAAAAGGCATACTAAGAAATATAACAGAATCATAGAACCGTTTAGGTTGGAAAAGACCTTTGAGATCATCAGGTCCAATCATTAGCCCAGGACTACCAAGTCCATCACTAAACCATGTCACTAAGCGCCACATCTACGCAATTTTTAAACACCTCCAGGGATGGTGCAGACTCACACTTCCCTTGTCCTGCTGGCCACACTCTTTCTGATACAAGCCAGGATGCTGTTGGCCTTCTTGGCTACCTGGGCATGATGCTGGCTCACGTTCAGCGGGCTGTCAACCAGCAATCCCAGGTCCTTTTCCTCCAGGCAGCTTTCCAGCCACTCTTCCCCAAGCTGGTAGCATTGTTTGGGGTTGTTGTGACCCAAGTGCAAGACCCCACACTTCTTATTGAACCTCATTGGTCTTGGCCTGTTGTTCCAGCCTGTCCAGATCCCTCTGCAGAGCCTCCCTGCCCTCAAGCAGATCAACACTCCCACCAATTTGGTGTCATCTGCAAACTTACTGAGGGTGCATTCAGTCCCCTCATCGAGATTGTCACTAAAGATATTAAACAGAATTTGCCCCAGTACTGAGCCCTGGGGAACACCACTTGTGACTGGCTGCCAGCTGGATGTAACTCCATTTACTACCGCTCTTTGGGCTCAGCTGCCCAGACAGATTTTGACACAGCACAGAGTACACCTGTCCAAGACAGCCAGTTTCTCCAGGAGAATGCTGTGGGAGATGGTGTCAAAGGCTTTACTATGGTCAGGTAGACAACATCCACAGTCTTTCCCTCATCCACTAGGCAGGTCATCTTGTTATAGAAGGAAGGAGATTAAGTTCGTCTAGTAGCACCTGCCTTTCCTAAACCCCTGCTGGCTGGGCCTGATCCCTCCGTTGTCCTGCAGGTGCTGTGTGATGGCAGTCAGCATGACCTGCTCCACAGTCTTCAGGCACCAAGGTCAGGCTGACAGGCCTGTACTTCTCCGGATCTTCCTTTCTGCCCTTGTTGTAGATGGGTGTCACACTGGGTAACCTCCAGTCTCCTGGGACCTCTCCAGTTTGCCAGGACTGTTGATAAATGATGGAGGGTGGCTTGGCAAGCTCCTCTGCCAGCTCCCTCAGTACCCCAAAGTACTTGCCTAATACCATTGGTGATCAATGCCAAAAGACTCGGAAATAATTGGTAATTCAGTGATTAAAGCAGTCTTGTAGGATGAAGAAAATCATAATTATTTACACAAGTAAACTCAACCTAAAATAACCAATAGTACGTGGTTAGGAAATCCACGACCTGGAAAATACAGGAAAATACTTCCAAAGAAGTCAAACATGAAAAATTCCTTAGAACAGGGTCCATCTGAAACATACCCAGACTGCTCTCAAGGGATTTTCTCATTGGCAGAAAAAGCCCACCCTGATGGATGACAAGCTGACTGTGAGCCAGCAATGTGCCCTTCTGGGAAAGGCAGCCATCAGTACTCTGGGCTGCATTAGGACAAGTGTAATCAGGAGGCTGAGGGAGGTTATCCTTCCTACTGAAGTCAGTCTGGCAAAGGGCCACAAAGATGACTGAAAGCTTGAAGTATTTGTCATATGAGGAGAAGCTGAAAGACCCAGGACTTTTTAACTTGGAGAAAAGAAGTCTAAGGAGAGAATCTTATCAATGTGCATAAATACCTGACTGGAAGGAATAAACAAGACATAGCCATACTCTTCTGTGTAATGCCCAGTATCAGGAGAAGAGGAAAGGGGCACAAAACTTATCCCTGTAAAGGAGACACAGACATCTGCCATCACAAAATGACTGAAAGGTAGGCTCTCCTTTTACAGCCTGGTGATGGAAGTGGAGAGAAAGGCAGGACAGAGACGGATTTAAGCCTCTTGCCAAGTTCTCACAAAGCCACGTTGAATAACGAGCTCATTGAGGTGCCAGGCAGCAGCACAAACACTACACTGCTTTCTCTCCCTCACTTTATTTAACCTGAACAGGGGCTTTGTATTCATGTCCTTAAGTGTCCAGACAAGCAGGGTGGACAGAAGTAATTGCCAAAGAGCTTTCTGTTGACCGGAATATTCTCAGTGTTACTGGGGAGTGAAGCATGATGAGATTGTATTTCCTTATGTGGCACTGAAGGTATGAGAAAATTTCTCAGAGCCTTCTGCAACAGGAGTAGACATTTGGCATTTTGTACACAGAGGAAGATCTGGTAGGACTAAACAGGAGTGCTAAACAGGAATTACTTCATTTGGTCTTGGATATATTGTACCCATGATGTTAACTGCCAGAATATGTTTGAAGTGCTGAAGGTCCTCTCAGTCCAGACCAATCAAGTAAAGATTTTCATACTAAAAATGGTTTTGGAGGGTTACTGTGAAGTTGTCAAGAAATACTGCCTCATTTTTCCCTTCACTCAATATCTGGGCTCATTACTGATAACAAGTAAAATGCACTATACAGTTTCCTGCTCCAAGGCATCAGGGTTTGGCCACTAGGCACAGGACACCACAACAACAGATAATAGTTTGGTAAACTTTTCAAAACAGCTATTGCTGTAACTGTTTCATATCTAAGTAGCAGGTCAGAAGACCTGTCTGTAAAGTACAAATTCTGCATTTGACTAGAGAATGTCTTTTATTCATTCTAAGGTCACTGCTAAATAGTGACATTAGTAGGAAATTGTTATAAGAAATGGCACAGTAAGACACATATAACTGACAGCTTCCAAAGGGGGAGAGAAATAGGTAATTAGAAATAAATAGAGACATTACATTAGAACATTATCGTCTCATGGCTTTGAGGAAATTTCTGCGGGAAGGAAAGGCTATTATTAAAATTACTTTGTGTATGTGATGGAAAGTGAATCTGTATTTAATTTGCTTTCACTCTTCTGACCTGTGCTGAGAGAAATTGCAGAGATATGTTTTAGTGCTCTTGTACATTTTTTCAGTCACGGACTTTGAACCCGTCATTCCTGTGACACAACCTCCAGCAGTCAATTTTTATAAAGCTTCTGATAAAAAACCTCAAAGTACAAGTTGAGGACACTTCCTCTTCAAGCTACAGCTGAAAAAAATACAGATTCTCTGCAATCCTCCAGTTCAGGGAACAGCTTGAAAAAGCAAATACAAATGAACCTTCTCACAGTGAAGGATTTTGGCTTAACCAGATGAACACAGGTTCATCCACCCAGCATGGCAGCTGTACTTAGCAGAAGTAGTCAAGATTTTAGTAATATGCAAACCATTTTCAGTGTGTGCTAACAGTCCAAACTAAACTGTATCTTTTTCCTTCAGTTCCTGACACCATAAAGAGAAACACTGAGATATGCATGAAATAAATCGGTAGCCAATTGCTGTTAGTCATTACAGGAAGAAGTGATATGTGGAAATGGCCTTAATTGTAAAAAAAATATGCATTGTTTGCAAATTAACAATTTAAATGTATTTACATAACTACACAGCTCATTTAAAAAAAAAAAAAGAGAGGAAAAAAAAAGAAAAAAAAAGAACTTAGTATGAAGAAAAGAAACACCTGTGTAGCTCCAGAAGACTAGTTTAAGCCAAGCACACCATGGCTGTGTGAGAAAACTACCATCTTGTCAGAAATCTTACATTTTAAGGACATTTCTCAGGCATAATTGCATTTCCATTTTTGTTCAGTAGTTGTCTGGGTGTCAAGGCTATCACTGGATCATTAATAAATACTGTTGACACTGTTGGCAAGATCAAGAGTGATATCACGTGTTCAGAATTTCATTCAGACCACCCTGGCACAGTATCAGTATTGTGTGCTCAATTAACTTGTTAAGCTGAAAATAAGTATCAAAACATATTTAAATCTTCTGTTAATGAACAGGTGGATGGTTTTCATGCACATATGCCGTGCAAACACACATCTGCATCAAATGAATTCTGTAACCATGCCCGTTAACATTGCCCAACTTGAGTGAAAAACAGTCACAGTGTAACTGGAGAGATCCCTGGGAAGAATCACAATTTGCAGAATCAAAATTCTACCCAAAGCTTGTAGATAGAGGCGAGACTGTCATAGCATTTCTTAAGATCAAATTACATGTTTCTCATGCATGTCTGATTAGGTCTTTCATCTTCAGAAAAAGAAAAAAAACAATTGCTGAAAAATCTCACCTTTACTTTTAAGACTATGATTATGAAGGAAATTCCTAGCTACCTAAAACAATGTGTTTTGGTTTTTTTCTTGTCCTTCAAAGTAATCATAGTGAGGATAGGCCTCCAAGGAAGGACTCAAATTCTTTGTAATATGTCCATAAGAACATTTTCTTGTGCTATTTGTTGGTTTTGTTTACGAGGATATTTGCTCTGATTCATGCTTAAAATATTTCCTTTGTCTGTGATACTGTCTTAAAATCTTTTCTAGATATGCATGAATATGATTTCAGGTATATTAAGTTTAATAATCACATTCATTTTATTTAATAAGCCAAATATTTTTTTTCCATGAATCAGTGTGCCTGCTTCATGTTCTCTTTCATAGTACAGGGTGATTCTTTCAACTTTGTATTTTGTATTTGTGCACTACAGACAATTGCATCCAATAGTGATAGAACTCTAGTGCAATACAAGATAGGACAGTGACTAAAAAGAAGGTTAAATCAATAACAAATCATAGCCATACTTTTATAAAAATCTTAGAAATAAATTAGTAAAGATTGGTAGGCAAAACAGTGGAAAAGTACAAATATAAAGAGATATTCTTAAGTTCTGAATGGCCTTCCTGTGTATCTTTAAAATTACTAAGCACCTAGTTGAGACTGGATAGTAATATATAGAACATTTTTTTAAAAAAATAAATATCCTGGTATTGCTCTTATTTGACACAAGTAATTTCACACATTCATAAACAGTAGCACAAATATCAAATTTACTACAAACTTCACTTTAGGAATTTCCAGCTTAGTCATGTCTTGAACTTCCCACTTTTCTGGTTTTATTCTGGCACTAACTCATCCTGTGATCTCTCTCGATGTTCAGTTGTATGATCTCCTGAATACTCCCAAGTAGCAAAGTCAGTGTCTGTTCATTTACTCTTCACTTTTCTCTGCAGCCATAGGGGAGTACATAGCTTGAATCCACCATGACAAAGCTCTTATTAGTGTAGAACTTCTGACAGTGGTATCTGAAATTTACTTTCAAGATATATTTCTCAGGTCTGTGAGGCTGAATTAATGAATGTTTTCACATGTCTTTAAAGTCTTTGGGTTGAAATGTCTTCACAAATAGAAAGCATGGTTGCTTGCAGGTGCAATTGCTTCCTTCAAAGTCAAAATTTCTCTGATTTGTCTTACTATTATTAAACCTTGTTTATAGTGCAACTGACAAGAAAGTGCTTATGTACATTAATCAAATAAAGAGAACTTTTTAAAGTAGGAACTAAAGAAGAATGCAAATTTTGCAAACTAAGATCTCAGTGTGGCATTGCCCATTTTGGTTTAACACCTAATCTTGCTACAGAGGCAGTGAGCTGTGTTCTCACGGAAAATTGTATTTCTCAACATGATGATATATTCAGCAGCAATTGTCTGGAATTCTCATGTAATTTTGGGGTTTCATCGAAATAATCTGATTTCTTAAAACTTAAATGTCATGACAATACACAGATCTTATCCCATTTGTAAGAGTTTGCTTCATTTTCAAAAGAACTTTCCAGTGTTGAAATCAAATACTCTCATGTCTTGTAATAAGCATAAAAGACAAAATGATGAAAACACAGTTTGACTTTGTTCTTTATTAAAAAAAAAAATATTTTCTTAAGATCAAAATATATACTGTCCTTGATGTATTTTGATACTTTGCATTGAGTTGTCGTTTCCCAAGGTTATATTTGTAGTTTGTTACGACAGTGAAGGTGTCTACAAATGAAATCCACCTTCAGTTTTTCATTTGCTTATCCAGGTGAAAGTTAGAGTCCTTAAGTTCCACTCTCCAATGCCACTTCTGCTTTTCTCTCTTCTCTATATAATGCCTAACAAATGCTTCTTCCCAGGTGTGCAGCCTTAATTTTAATGCCTGCCCATAACACTCCACTGAATAAGACAATACAAATCATTATAGAAGTAATCTATGCAAGATAGAGGTGTCCGTGTATGTCAATAATCCATTAGTTTATTAAAATACTTTTCCTATACAAAAGTAGTTATATACCTGCATACAAAAATATGCAGTGTTGTTTTGAGTTTACTGGAACCAGTCAGATGAGAAAGTTTGTTGTTCTTTGCAGCTTGTACATTGCCAGGAGTCAAGTACCCTTTTAATAACCAGTCAGGTCAGGCCTGATTTTATGTACTGTCTCAATCATCACCAGCTCTTTCTTGCAAACAATAGAAATTGTTATGAAAATTAAAGATCAGCTCAGTAGTAAAGTACTCTTTTCTCCTGTTTTCTCTTGTACTTCCCCCCTTACAAGCCCACCAGAGTCACACTTACTGCAGAGGCTTCGTGAAAACAGCTATCACTAGACTACAGCTATCAGTTGTGTTTTAGAAACCACAGTATTGTTTTATAGATTAGTCTGGATTACTGTGCTAAACAGTGTGCCCATGTTATGAAGACTACATTTAAGAGTTTGTAGGGTTTTTTTCTCTAAAAGTGAAGTAAAATTATCAAATAACAGTTACAGACACTGTTGTGGAAAATTTTCTCTTTTACATTTTACGCACTGTGGCTTTGGCTAATAATAAGAAAGAAAACCTAAATTTTTCTAAGAAAACATTAATTCACAAGTATATTTGAAAGTCATCAAGAAGAACAAGAAATTTTTTTCATATTGTCTCCTGTTGCCTTTAGAGTTGGTCATTTGTTTGTTGCTTTTTGGTTTTTTTTTTAAGGAGTATTGTATACAGAAATATGGGGGTTATAATATTTACTGATTGTTCATCATCAACAAACAGCTAAATATGTCCTTGTACATTTTTTTTTAAACACTTCTTCAGACCTATAGGCAGTCTGGCAGTATATCAGATATAGCCTAGGATTTTCTCACCTTCTTTCTGGAGATTCACCTTTTCACTGTATTAGTGATTTGAATGGGTTAATAAGTGATGTGAGCAGCATAAAGGTGGGCTGGTTAGAAGTGGAAAATTACTGAACAACAAAAATAAATGTCTGCTAAAAAACACTGACAAAGAAAATGCCTGCCATCCTGGGAAATGTTAGCCTGGGAACCAAAAACATCCCTGAAAAGTGAAGCTGTTATTCTTGAAGTACAGCTGGGGTTCTGAGAAACCAGAGACATCTTGAGTTACCTTAGATAAGAATAAAAAACAAAGGACTGTAACAGTAGCTGATTGTCTGAGAAGGTGGAAACAATCTGAGAAAAAAATCTGATTTGAATAGAAATCATAATTACCTATTGACTGTTACAGGTGAAAAATGGAAATTAACAGCATCTATTGGCTGCTCAAATTGATGGTGTCCTATGCTCTGTTATGTCTCTATGATATAAGCAGTACTTAATTTTTATCCAAAATGGAGCTTTGCTCTCTGAGAACTTCCCATGCTGCATGTACAAGCCTCTGTGTCCTTGTGTATTATGAAATCCCACAATATATTAACAATATAGCTAGAAAAAAAAATATTTTCAATACTTCCTTTATTTTTAAAGCAGCTTGTGTCAGGAAGGCTTTTAAACCAGTCCTTTGTCTTTTCTTTGTCTCAATAAAAAAGCTTAGGTTTGATGCTTGAAAATAATTTTAACAGAATAATATTCAGAATTCCATCTAAAAAAAAAAAAATAGTTTCAGAATTCCTTAAAGGTTTTTGTTTTCTGATCTCATTACTGCTAAATCTATCATTTTAATATTTATTTATTTTTATCTCTATCTCGCTGTAGGTGTACAAGAGCAAAGAGTGTGGAAGGACTAGATGGAGAAAATTATGATAATTCATAAAAATACTGTGGAAAAAATCAACAGAACATGCCTTTTCTGATGGAAAAGTTAAAAGATGGAAGAGTTAAAAGGTAGGTGAGAAGCATTTTTGGATCATCTTTATCCTTAAAGGTTTGTTAGACAACCAGTGTTGCTGCTACAGACTTGATCTGATTCCTACATTGTACCACAGAGACACAAAAAATATTTTGATTTTCGAGCATTTATTTGTAGCATGAGTTTAACTACAAGTTTCCAGGCTTTTAATGTTACTCCAACAAAATGTGTTTCCTAATAAATCCAGGTCATTGTTCTTTTGTCTCACTTTTATTTCTTTTCTTAGGTTTACCTTTGAAAATTATAGATATGTGTTTCTGTAAGATGTTTACAACATGCTTATCTGAAGATTTTATAGTGAATTTCCCAGCCCTTTAAAATAGAGGTTTATGATGGAAAAACTGGCAGACCTTTAGCTAGATCCACACTATCACACCACTGTAATATTACAATTTTATAGTAGAAGTAATAGCAATCTACAGACTGTGTCTTGAACAATACCATAAAAACTGAAATACCATGAAATGAATTTTTGTTTATTTACTGTATAGTGCTACAGCAATTATTTGTGAACTGAATCTGTTTTCCACAAGCTTCAGCAGCTCAAATATCAACTGTGTAGCTTAGCTTCATCTGTTTATGCATATCAGTAGATGTGGAGTTCCTTTTTTGATATGTTTATATCTGTTATGCAATTGCATTTTGAAGTCTAGTTTTCAAATTTAGCACCTAAATCAGTAATTTATTCAACACAATCAGAGCATTCAGATATTTTGAGAAGAACCAGAGAGGTTTAAATCGGATGAGTGTAAAAATATGTGTGTTCCTCAAGTGTTTGTAGGGTCAAACAATTTTGTAGCTAAACTTAAAGTATAACACTGAGATGAAAAAAGTAGCGATTACTGTTAATCTAAGTTTCTGGCTGCACAGCTGTTGTGAGGTGTCCATATGTTAGATCCTGTTCTCTGAGGGTCCAAAAATGCAGATGCAGCTGGATTAAAAGGACTCCAGTAGCACAGGACCCCTTTCCTACCCTGAACGCTGCATTCACTGGTAGTTCCCATCTGGTTTGCAGATGACTTTGGAAGGAAATCTCTAGCTGGTTGTATGTGGTTGCTATTTCCATAATACCATCATCACAAGTATGGCATAGTGACTACTGTGGCTACTCTGCAGTAGGACTTTATTGATATGATTTACTTACATATAAACACTCCAGAGAAAAGAGTGTATTTTGAGGTAGCATTCATTCATCAACATTTAACCATGTAGTATCTAGTCTGCTGTAGTCACCTGGGCTTCTGATGTAGTAACTGGAGAAAGAAGATGGTGTATCCTAACAAATTAAAAGTATCTAACATGATGAGGTAGGAAAGAGCGAGCTGCTTTAAAAGTTGCTATTAGCATACTTAACTTTTAGATGGCTAAGGACAGGTGAGAGGAATGCATAATAACTAATACAAAAGAGTTCTGCTCATGATTTAGCTTTGTAGATACTTAAATAGTGATGATAATGATTAAAATATTTCTTAATTGTGAATCTTTACTGAATAATTTGATTAAGGTACTGTTTGGTCATATAATTGTATCTACCACTTAGTTATTTCTGGTTTTGAATCACTGGATATGCATGTGTGCAAGAAAAGTTATTTTTGCAGAGTTACTGAGATAAAAAGAATTTCTTCGGGTTTGTTCTATGAATTAAGTACAATGCAATAGTTTTTCTTACCCAGTACATATATGTCAATCATGTTAATAACGCCTATTTCAAATCATACAAAGGGAATGTGCCTAGTGAACAATGGAGTTTTATAAGTATTTGTGAAAATAGACACAAAAGCCTCATCTCACTGAGGTCGCTGCATCAGGGAATTTTGCGTCAGGTAAAATAGTGTATCTAATGATTAGTATTGAGTTGTGCTTGTAATAAGAAAGATATTTTCATTCTGATAGCATTGACTGTTTCTCTAGGCTGACTACTCTTTAAATCTCAAAAGTGATTTAAACTGTTTCTACAAACACCACTGTCTGAAATATGTGTCTGAAATTAAAGCTACATTATTAAACTAAATACAACTTAGTTTGCATTTTCAATACTAATGCTCTTTGAAATAAAAATGATAACACTTTTTATCTGTTACTATTTTTTGTCCTTCTCTTTTTCAGTGTATCAGTTTAATTCATGGTCATCTTGGAAATACCTGTTTCCTCATAATTTGTCAAAGGAAACAGTAGACCCTTGACATCTGATTAATCATTGGTGTGTTAATGTACCAAGTTATTTTTGTACCATAACAGTAATATATATTTAGATGACTGTAGGCTTTGCTGCATCAAAATCACCTTATATTACATATATATGAAGCCTATTGCAAACACATATGTGTGTGTATATTTATAGTCTATGCTTTGTGTCACTGTAAAATATAAATATATTAACTGTACAATTTTAATTCAAGATAGATACCGAAGGTACAGCAAACCACTTTCATTCTGTAGCTACCTGGGCTCTTTTTACTTCAATTAACTTTTTCAGCTTTATGATGGAGAGGGCAATATCTGTTACATCTTCATGATTTAAATTCTTCTGCTCTATCCTCAAAGAAATTTTAAAAAGCTCAGTCCTCAATACTTAAACTTTTCTTAATATTTCTGAGTCAACTTCTTTGACATCCCTTTCAGAAGAAAAGTAGCAGAGTAGAAAAGAAACAACTGTTTGCTTCATTAGCAGTCTTACATTATTCCTCTGGAATGAGAAAAGTTTTAAAACAATGACTATTTTCCATTGGAAGAAAACCTGTTGCACAGATTCTAGCTTATTGATGGTCTAAGCCAGGGGTCCTCAAACTTTTTAACCAGGGGGCCGGCACGCGAATGAAGTGGCAGGCAGCCATCTGCGGCTGCTTGGTTTACCCCAACAACCCGGCGGGGGGGGCCGGGGGCCGGGCCGGGCCGGGCCGGGGCGGGCCGGGCCGGGCCGGGGCGGGGCGGGGCGGGGCGGGGCGGGGCGGGGCGGGGCGGGGAGGGGAGGGGAGGGGAGGGGAGGGGAGAGTCGAGTCTGTAAATACCGGGGGCCGGATTGAGGACTCTGGGGGGTTGTATCTGAGGGTTGTAGTTTGAGGATCCCTGGTCTAAGGGATTTATACATTTGAAGAGTTATAACCAGTACTTTACTGGATTTTCACACATGAAGTTAAAACTGCTGCATTTTTTGAATGCTAACCAAATAATTATTTCTATAAATTTCTGCAATAATGAATTTTAAATCAGGTGTTTTATACACATATTGAATTGCTCTATTTTAAACTCATCATTCTAGCAAAGAAGGAAAAAATAAACTTACAAATTGCAGTAACATTTGTGTGATTACACATAGGTAGTTAAATTCATTCACTAGGGGAGATAAACAATTTAAATTATTTTTAAATGGGTAATCTTTGAAATAATTTATTCAAATTTACTTAACACAATTAATTTTCTACTGGAATTTTCCTATAAACCAATCAGAAATTGTTCTGTTTTGAAGCATGATAACATCACCAAATAAGAGAAGGAAAGAGTAACGTTCATTAGAAATATTTCAGTGTTTTTTGTTTGGTTGGTTTTTGTGGGGTTTTTTAAATTCTCTTTTGTAGTCTTGACTGTTTGGCATCCAGGTTTTTTTTTTCAAGGTTTAACAATATTCCTCATTCTTTTGTCTCACCTGTGTGAGACAGTACTTTTTAGTCATTCTAAGATTGAGATGCATAAACTTTAGGTTATTGGGTTTTGTTCCAAAAGAGCTTTGTAACCATAAAAACTTGATATGATACTAATAATTGCTTTGAATTTTTTTTACATCTTTTAAATATATACCTTTTCTGAAGGAATAAAGAGTTCTTTAGAACTACCGAACTACTGAATGCATCACCTATCCTCTACCTACCAATCTATCTATCATCTACCTTTACATTTCTATCACTAATAAATATGCTGTTTCCTGATTTCTTAACAAGCTCTGTGTTTCATGCTTTGTTCATGAACTTTCTATAGAGTTATAAATAAATGTATTTATGTTATAAATAAAATATTTTTTTATAAATTATTAAATGCTGATATTTTGTTTCATGCAGGCCATTAATTTTTGTTGGTTTGTAGGTTTGGTTTGGTTGGTTGTTTTCTTTTAATTGTGGGTAGCAGAGGACAAAAATACATTTCTCTTTTTTTTTTTTCTAAAATTTAGGGTATGAAAATTATTCATATATGTATCTATATACACATACCTTTTTTTATGAAGTGCTGCAGAGATAGCAGTCAAGTCAAAGTAGAAACGCAATTAGGCTAGAACAGCACAGCATGAAATAGAAATGCATATACATATTCATTTCAATTTTGAAAAGCCAGACAATCAAAAAATTTAAAACATTCATTACCATCATCAGCAAATATAACTTCTAAGGTTTTGCATGGATTCTCTGAGAGTTTTGCTTGACTTCAGTATTGAAATTAGGCTAGAAATATGTTTTATGTAAATACATCATTAGGGATACCTCTGATTATACAGAACAGATGAAAGCTTATACTGTACTGTACAATATCAAAGTAACATCTATCTGACCACAGAAAACACATGGCAATAGAGTACATAAATATGAACTTTGGCTTGTGTGGCAGAAGAGGTCAAAGATTAGGTATGCAGGTCATTAGTATTTAGTTTCTAGCTTCTACCACCATTATCATACTATGAATGCTGTTACTGACTTTTGATGAAAGAATTGTGTATAGTAATCCCATTACTGATTCAGTCTATTTACATTACTTCTTCCTAGTGACTGGTTTCTACTGTTTAACACAATTTATTTAGTATTTAATATTCTTTCCCATCTAATTTTGCAGTATTTTAAGCTCTGTCTTTATCTGAATTCCTATTTTTTAGACTATATTCTTTGGATTCATTTTGGGTAGGCTTTATCCCATCTAATTTAGACATCTAAAAATTGGCTAAACAGTTAAGTGTGAACAAGACATTTAAGGCTGCTTTTATGTATGCTTGTGTTCCTTTTCATTTACTGTGAAAGTACCCCAGGATATCTACCTTACATATTTATCCCCTGTCCATAAAAAACCAAATTGTATGAATCACAGTCTTTTTTTCCATTCTAAACAGCTTTAGCCCATATTTGCTTCAGCAATCTATAAAATTGCAAGATTTAAAACCTAAAATATTTCACCAAGCAACTGATCTATAAAGCTATTTACAGTTCTATGAAAGCTCTGTAGTACCACTGACTCCAATATCACAAAAATATATTTTAAATTTAAGGCACACATAATAGTACCAGCTAACTGAAAGACTGAAAAATTCTATAAAATGTTCTGGTATCACTATTTCTAGAAAGTGAATTGATAAAAATTAGTTATCATAATAGAGACAGAGGAAATAAACCCATTTCATTGGTACTTTACTCATCTGCAATGTTATCCAGGAATGCAAACTGTATTTTTCAATATGTAGTTACTCTTGTCTCACAGTTTTTTCAGTTTATCTGTTCATGTACATCTGGATATGAGTTGCTCAGCTTTTGTTTCAGATTTTGTAATTCAACATGCAGCTGGTCTAACACTTTTTTGAAATAGCCATGTAAGAGCTGCACTCATCACTGAAAATTTTCTTTTCAATACCTTTATTTGCTGTATTTATTTTAAGTTTCTAAAATGAAGTTAATTTGTGTTGAGGGCCAACAGCTTACACTTATACCATTTTATAGTCAATCCACAATGAGGAAAACATGTGGATACATTTTACTATTGATTTTGGCTTATCATTTAGGTTTTGAATGAATACTTCCCTTTATTCATGTTCAGTTAATACCCATTTCTGCTGTTGAACAGAATCTCACCTTCTACCTCAGTGCCCTGGAAGCTAATTCACATTGTTTTGCAACATTAACTTGAAATCCATATGTTATTCATCACTACATTGTCCAAAATATTATACTAAATATTGTGAAGTAAATAAAGTCATACAGGCATTTGCTTCATGTTTTCTGTTAAGGTGGAAAAAGTTTTGTTTTTCTGAGATAGCAACTGTGCAGTGGAAAAGCCTTTAGCTTTTTTTGAACTTCTGAATCTGTTGTTTGTTCGTGGAGGCACTGTCATGATGCTTGCTTCCATCTCTTAAACTAGACTCATGCCCTCTCCTCAGTTTTTCTTCCTGTCCTTTCTTCTGACTTGTGAAGGTCACATGTGGATAAGTTTCATACAAATAATACTCTGTATCACACTAAATATATATGTGATCTATCCACATTAGAAAAAATATATAATATTTTAATAGATTAGCTAACAGTGGTAAAATTCAGTGTTTATCAAAATATTTCAACCACAATATATACCCACCTTTTTTTTCTGTTGAATGCAAGATAAAATTTACAGAGATTTCTTTTCATATTCTTTCGAGGATCTGTGTGAAAGGACAGCTTCTAAATCTACACAAAATTATGTGAATGTATTTTGTCTTCTAATTCAAAGGACATAAGAATATGTGGTGGGTTAAGGTTGGCTGGCTGACAAATTCCCACCCAGTAACTCCACCACCACCACCTCACTCCCCTAAACAAGACAGCTGAAGAAAATAAGACAGAAAATTTATGGGTGTATATAGAGACAGGGAGATCACTTACTAACCACAGTCACAGGAAAAGCAGACTCGATTTGGAGATTAATAATTTAAGTTATTGTCGATTTAAAATAGAGTAGGATTGTGAGAGACAAAGGCAAAACCTAAAACTCCTTTCCCCAATGCCCTTCTTCCCAGGGTAAACATCAATCCTCCATTTCTGACTCTGCCATCTCTTCCTGCCTCTGATCTGGGGAACAGGAATGGAGGCCTCACCTCACTCAGACCACAGCAGCCCATCTCTGCCACTCCCTCTGTTATGGAAAATCGTAACCAGGAAAACTCTCTAAACCAAATGATAATTCAGAAAGCCAGTGTTGGTTTATTGCAGCGCTGGGAACATGGGGAAACTCTCCTCCTAACTTGCACACCATTTTTGTGGGGGGGGGGGGGGAGCTACGTATTCTGTACAATAGAGTACCTGCATATTCTAAAGTACCTGCATATTCATAGTACATTACATATTCATTTTCATTCACACACAGAATTGATTGGTTACAAGTTTCCCGCTTCTAATGCAAAGTAGTACACAACCTCAGATCACACTACTGATGTTTTTTATCAACTACACATGCTCCCCAAGCAGGGGTTTGCCCTCATTCTTAGGGGCCATTTGAGTCAGAGGTCTTGGACTCCCATTACCACAATTACCTTTGTCCTGCTTTCAACTGATCTTCTGTGGGTTGCAATACCTTATCAGCAGACAGGGTGAGTCATTTAAGGTCCTGAGAGGATGGGTCAGCTTGACCTAAACTCCCTGCACATTCTTGTTTAAGTAGATCAGAGTTTGGTAATTGGGGGAGTTTGGGCAACATCTCCTCGCGCTGCTCCTCCCCTGCTCCAGCATGGGGTCCCTGCCATGGAATACAGTCCTGTACAAACTGCGCCAGCATGGGCCCTCCAGGAAGGGCCTGCTCCAGCATAGGTCCACTGCAGGCAACAGCTCCTGCCATGAACCTGCTCCCCTGTGTGTACTCCATGGGCGGCAGCGTCCTTCGGGACACATCCACCTGCTGCAGAGTGGGGTCCTCTAGGCACTGCATCATTGCTCCACCATGAACCTACGTGGGCTTCAGGGACACAGCCTGCATCGGCGTGGCCTTCTCCCTGGGCCCCAGGGGAGTCACTGCTTGGATACCTGAAGCACTCCCACCCCTCTTCTTTGGTCTCAGTGTCTGCAAGGTGGATTCTCACACTTTTTATTCCTTGCTCCCCACTGGCCTGTATGGCATTTTGCACTTTCTTAGATATGCTTTCCAGAGCCACCACACCTGTGGCTGCAGGGCCCAGCCCTGCCCTGCACCGGAGCCGGCTGGAACCGGCTGTGCCCAGCTCGGGCCACCCCAGCCTCTCCTCAGAGGCTGCCCCGCAGCCCCCATCACCAGAGACAGGACACTTGCACCCTGTACAGAACGTTAGGTAGATTTTGTATATATGTGAGTGAAGAGTTTGATATAATTAAGATATAAAGAATCACTAACAGAGGCTGAAACCAAAGCAATGATTAACTCAACTATTGAATAAGCTCACTGAGATGTAGCAAGCTTTCTGAGGCACCTGGGATATAACAATGCACAAAAGAAGTGGAGTAATAGGGCACTGCAGTCAAAACCATGTAGCGCAGAGAACTAATGAAGTTATATAAGAATAAGAGCAGTGTGCATGTTCCCCAAGAAAGTTCAGCTGAAGTTCACCAACTTGTCATCCACCAGGTCTCAAAAGACCCCCAGAAGCAAAGTGTGCCTACGCAAGTGCCTTACGCATATGGAAATCATTTTGGGTGATCAGTTATAATATGTATTAAATTTCAGGTAAATATGATGAATATGTATGTTTTGTTGTAATAAACAGAGGAACACTGGTCAGATAGGTGTGCATGATGTGAGGTGCTAATCTCTGTGCACCCAGCACTACCATAAAGGATGCCTGCCTTCCAAACTTACAAAATGAAGTCCAGAGGGTTTTCTTTTTGCCAGTTTTTTGGTGTCTAATTTAGCACTTATGTTCAGCAGAGGCAGGAAGTATTTTGGCCTTGAAAAACTGGTGTGTGTTGCTCAGTGCCCACCCACATAAATCCTCCCTCTTGCAGTCCTTCAGCCAAGTCTTTACTTTCCCTCAAAGAGGTGTATTTCATATACCAAGAAACAGTGTTTTGGACATGTATTTTATTTCTCAAAGACAGTGAGTTTATGCATGTGTGGGGTTTTTTCAAGCAGTTTTTAATAGATGCTGTAAGAATTACTATGGGAAACTGAATTCCATAGGATTATTTTTTTTTTAATTATAGTTTCCTTTGGGTTTTGGGAAAATTGTTTTTCTGCTTCCTTGTTTGATGGTGTTGGGTTTAATATTGAGCCTTTAATTGATTTTTTGTGATATTTGATTGTTTCAGCTATGAAACAAAAAGTCATGAAACATCTGTCTTTCAAGTGTAAGTCTGATTTCCAGGACAGCATGATTAGTGTAGAAACAAAACTCTGCATTCATGGTGAAGGACATAAGGTAATTTTCATCTAGTTCACTCTCCTGAACTCGATGTTTGGGAAGAACTGTGTGGGCAACTACATGCTGCTAGTTTCAGAATGAGGGGCCTACTGTAAAAATCATGTTGGTAGAGAAAAAACAGGAAGAGTATTGGATCCATATGATTTTTTTTTTATTATTATGGAAATAGTACCAAGCAAGGAAGATAGCGAAACTTCAAATGCTTAAAGATACATGCCTATTTGAGTCCATAGTGAAGCAGACGTGAAAATGTGGGGCCAGGGCAGGGACTGTGGTGGGATATTATGTTGTTACTGTGGTATCTTGGTTAATACTTCCACAACTGTTACTGAAAATCATAACCAGGAAAACTCTCCAAACCAAATGATAATTTAGAAAGCCAACACTGGTTTATTGCAGATCTGGGTGCATGAAGGATCTTTCCTCCTAACATGCACATCAAGCTGCTCAAGGGTACACATTATGTACAGTAAAGTACTTGCATATTCATAATACATTACATATTCATTTTCCCTCATGCACAGGATTGGTTACAAGTTTGTCGCTTGTAGTGCAAATTAGTGATTGCAACACCTCATCAGCTTGTCTCCTTCTAGCAGCCAGATTTTTTTTCACTTGGAGAATTATTTCTGCATAATATACATAACGGTGTCTTAACATTATCTGTTCTTTGTTTCCCAAGACTGACTGCCTGGATATAGTTCTTTTAGTCATCAGTTTTGACGACTTGAGATGGTGGGTACTTGAGCATTAATGACTTGAGGTTTGTGCCCGTTCTTGTTTAACTAATTCAGAGTTTGGTAACTGGGGAGTTTAGGTAACATGACCACAGAGGAAGTTCTGTTTTTGATACCTGATTAGTCTTGTTCTTGTTTTTATGCAGGTAAAACAAATCCCTATGAAATCAAATGTAGAGGTGAAGCTGATCAAACTTGGGGGGGGGGGGGGCGCTGTTGATCGCAGTCAACGAAAACACATTTGAGTGAACCGACTGAGAACAAGCTGAGTGCTAACAGTTTAGGGATGCTTCTTATGTCATTGCTCTGCAATGAATGTAACCTGGAGGACAGATGCTATCATTTTCTAGAAAGTGGTGAAGCAGTACCAGCATTATAATTTCATAGGCATAAAAGCTAGGCAGGAAGGTGCAAGATAAGATACATATTTAAGATCAACTGTTGCAATCTGTGATGTGTAATTTATAGGAGATATGTCCAGACTAAAGCATGAATGTGCTTGTAATTTAAGCCTTTGAAATAATAATTGAATAATAAATAATATAGTGTTTGGCTATTATTGCATGTAAATAAGTTTGCTTACCTTTAGTAGTCTTGATTTGGGAGGAAAGGAGTTCAAGAAATATCCACTGATAATAGTAACAGTAATGTATGTGTGGTAGGGTAAAATATTTCTGAATTATGATTGCAGAAGAGCTTTAAATATTTTTTTCTTAAAGACATTGACTGCTTAGACCTGAGAAATGAAATTACAGACTCCTGGAGGCAGACATTGTATTAGCAGCATGCTTTTAATGTGTTAGGCAAAATGGAGTAATCTTGATCAGAGCTTCTTAGTGCAAACCTAATATATTAAAACACAGAGAAAGAAATAATAAATTACATTGTGTTAAATAGTAGTACACCTTTTCATGGCTACATTTTGTTATCCTAGGAAATGTGTGAAACATGTTTCTCCCCATAACTGTTCTGTTACACAAAAATATGCTTCTGTAGAATGAAGTTGCAGTCTTGCAGCTCATACTTAAACATGTATGTATAAGTCTTGGCTAGCCTAGTCTCTTGATTAAACTTATTCTCTCAGTTAAAAAGCTTCGACAATGCATTGCTAATGTAGCCTTAAGGTAATGTCTATGATAATATAAGTTCTAAATGCAACATGAAAGTTAAGCCAGGTTCTGAGGTTTTCATTGAGTTTCAATAAAGTTAGTAAAGAATTTAAATTTTGTGTACAAACCATTCTGAAAAATATTTATGAAATTCTAAAATGTTTAAAATATGGGTAAAGTGAAAAATGGAAGATAAGATCAAGCATACTTAATGATCTGAGTAACATCAAAAGAGCGAAGACATGAATGTTTTCTTTTGCATCCATAGATCACATTAATGTCCATAATGTCCATAAAATTACAAAGTAATTTTAGAAATCCTGAAACTCTTAAACACTTGAAAAACAACAATCATGTTTATTCCACTTTTTTTTTTTTTTTTTTAATATCCAGCAAAGTGGTATCTCTGACTGGAACCCCTGGACATAATATAGAAAACCACAAATCAAAAGTAAACAATTAATTGTTGTTAAGGGTAAACTACTCCATTTACATAGTTTAAACAAAATCACAACTGAAACAGTATTGATTTAGTAATGGCACTTTATTAATTGAGAGTCAGTGAACTATGCATGCAGAATCAATACCAGTAGTACAACAGATAAACCATGAGACCAGAGGTTATTAATAAACACATGCAAACAGTAGGGCACTGGCTTTCCCCAGCACCCATCCCATGGGAAGGAATTCTGCCTATCACAGGTGGAGATGGTGTTGCCAGTGGGAGGGATGCAGGCAATGCCCAACCTGGTGTGCTGCATTTCTTCCTTCTCTTCCCATGGTATCTCCCTACCCATTGCAAATTACAGCATTTCTTTTACACTTTTTTTTTTTTTTTTTTTTTTTTTTTCTGTCAGGGGTGGTCCTTTAGGCACCTTCACACTAATAAAGGCATAAAGATGTTTATATGTGAAATGTATTCCTTTGCAGTCATGCCAACATCCTTCTACTGATGACTATGTCAGAAAGAAACAAAAAGTCAATGTTTTAAAAGGTCTCTGAAGCAAAACAAAACCAAAAAAAAAAAATATTTCCCCTGATTACATTAAAGAAGTTTTGGGTCCCTTCACCACCATCATTTTTCTTTTCTTTTGTGTGCTTTTCTAAAAGTAATGCTACATGCTGGTAAAAACAAAAACAAAACCAAAAAAAACCCTCCAAAATTATTGACTATATTGAAATACAATTGTTACTATGTTTTGTTATGTCAGTCTTAATGAATCTTCTATTAAAACACACATTATTTATTAAAGATATTTTTAGAAGTTAGCTCTTAAAATGCAGTTGTAAGTAGCCAGCTTTAGCTCAGGTCTTTTAAGAAGCTTGAGTACACATATTAAGAAGATACAAGGGGAAGCTGATTTTCAAAGACTGATTTTAATTCTGAAAAATAAAATAATTTTGAATTGTTTCTGACTGAAGCTGTAATGGAGTGACTTCCTTCAAAAAAGCATATTGACTAAAGATATGAGGAACGCCACCATAATTCACCTCATCCTAAATCAAGAAAGAGGCAACATATTTTCAGTGATGCTTGAACTGATGAGTATCACATTTCATTCATTCCTCTCCTGTAAAAAATACTATAGTTTTTATCCAAATTCTGTCAGCCTTCAAGATTTCTGTCATAAGACCTTTCCTTTCTGTATTGGACCTATTTTGGAGTATCTTTGTGTGGAATTCAATGTTTCTTAGTTTATAAATTTTAGTGACAGGGACTCAGTCACCTTCAGCAAACAATTGCTACTGAATATCTTGATACCTTTGCCTTGTAATAGAGATTTACCTTCTGTGTTCATGCTTCTTTCTGGTAAAAGTCTGGTGACAGACCCTGATCAATGGTGTCTTTTTTCTTCTTTTTTTCTTCTTTTTTTCTTTTTTTTTTCTTTCTCTTTTGTAGTCTAGGATTGGGTGTCACCATGCTACCTAGTGATCATGGAAACTACTTTTATATCCTTCTGAGTTTGTTATTAGTGTAATTTCATGAATAGTTTCAGTGTGGGGTTTTGCAAGTATGAAGAGACTAATTTCCTGTCAAATTTGTGCTTGGGATATGAGTGTCACAATGAAGTTATTTACTAAGAAGATTTTTTTTTTTTTCTGAAATATTACCATTCTGGCATACTATAAATTTCACCTTTACACTAGTAATCAGTGCCATGGGTTGGATACCATGGGAAATTTTTATTCAAGAAAACACTACAGCTCTACAGAACTGTACTTCAGCAACTGCAGAAGAGAAAATCAAAGCACATATGAAGATATTGCTACATAAGAAGAGGCAAGGATCAGGAAAGAAAGTTTTTTTTCATACATTTTAGAAATAACCTTTGATAGTTGGTCTTTTTGCTGACTGAGCCTTCCTAACCCAAGCCTTTCTGGAGGAAGTTCATTTTGATGCAGGAATAATGCTCTTCTGAAGTGGGGTGCCAGTTAAGTACTACTTTTGTTTTATTGTAGCATTTCACCCAGCAGCAGTTAACTCATTTCCAAGACAGGGAAGAGGCTGCCATATCTGAAATGAGAAACGGAAGCATGCAGTAATGATTTGACTTGCTCAGTGTCATAGTCCAAAAAATCCCACAAGCTTGGCAGGATACTCAGAAATTTGATGAAAAGGCCACAGAAAGAGTAGTATCAACCTTCAACAAAGATGATTTTAAAGCTAAATTTCAGATTAATATTTGGTGCTAATATTAAAGAACTCTTTCCTAAAGCATGATGTCATATTGCAAGCCTCCAGATTATATCAGCATTTAGGTCACCCTTCATTTTTCTCTTTAGAAGGTCACCCTTCATTTTTCTCTTTCCTTTATGTTAAAGCTCCAAGTAGTCCTGGAGTTTCTCTCATTCTCATTAAAAGAAAAAAAAGTCTTTTTACAGCAGAATGAAACAAATTTTTTGAATTTTTTTATTTGCATTGTGGATTATTGTTGGTGGTTTTGTGTTTTTTTTAATTTAGCTTGCATTTTTAATCTCTTACTTACTTTTTTTTTTCTCTTATTCCTTTCTTCCTCCTGTTGTTTCATGTATTTCTTACCTTTCTGTACTGACTTGTAGTGTGCTTTGAGCTAGTTAATGTTAATTGGAATGAATGTACTCTACATGGTATCCTTTCTAACAGAGTTTTAATGCTTCTCCAAAGTACCACAGCATTTTCAAGCAATTAGATTGTTCCAGTGAACGAACATCCCTTCTGTTTTCTCTAAAGGTCGATGACTTTATATGTTCTTTCTCACAGTAGTTTGAACAGTATTTTTGATGCGATGATAGTGAACCAGACAAACCTTGGATCCTGGAAGGAAGAGATCTGCTATTTTATATACCTGTAGAAAGTAATCTTCTCTTTTGCCTGGAAAGTCAAAATAACTTTCTAGTAGCAATTGTACTGCAGTTGCAGTTATCTTGTGATTTCCTATTTGAAATACTCACCTCTAATCTCTCATTTTAACCTAGCAATTATATGTGTGCATATACAATATCTGCTGTCCAGGGACTCCCCTCTGTGATCAGACTTCGAGGCATGACACTTAAAATAAATATATAAATGTTATTAATAGCTTGGTTTCTGCAGGAAATTTATTAGTGAGAAAAGCAACAGAGACCCTTCCCCCTCCTTTTTTGTATCCTTTGCTTTCAGGTATCCTGGTCATTTGTGGGTTCCCAGGGGTGAAATTTCATTTTCTTCCACAGTGATATGACATTAAAAGGTTTCACTGGAAAATGAGGACAAAAAGCAGTCCTTTTTCTTCCATGCCTTTGTACCCACTTTTTTGTGTTTGCCTGAAAATATGAATGGAGAGAAGGGGAGGCTGTGATCCAGTTACACTCAAAGATCAGACTGAGAAACTGAGAAACAAGCAGAAAGACCTAGCTTATATGAAGAACTACACAGTGCTGAGAAGATGAGAAGCAGGGGACAGAGGCTCTGGAGTCAAAAGCCTGAGGCAGGACATGCTGCAAATCAGCATGGGGCTTTCTTTTTTTCCTTTTGGAAATAAGGAAATAGGCCTAGTCAAATGGTCTTTCTTAGTGTTCCTCTAAGCTTCAGTGAATACTAAGTGAAACAAAGATGCCTGGAACAAAACATTGCTAGCCTAAAATGTGAACATTTTCATTGAAAAATTCGTACTGATATGTGAAGGGAGGATATCAGGCAATGTTTCATGCTATGTCTACACAGAGCAGGGAATTATCTTGCATTCCCAATAGCAGCATTCTTGTCTCACAAACTGGAGGTGTGGGATGTCCTTGCTTGTTATGTATATAAAAAACAATTGTCAAATCCTCTTCCTTACAAAACCAAAACCCACCCACCTTCATATAAAAACTAAAGAAACAGGTGAGAATTCAAATTACTCTGATTTCAAAATAAGCAAAACACAGTAGTGTTTATTTAGAGATATTTTTTTTCAGTTTGGTGCTAATTTATTTCACAATTGCACTGTGTTACTATCCTGCATATTAAATTTTGCCTGATGTTCTTTCTAAAAATACCTTTCACAGGGTTTTCCTCAAACTTATACGAGCAAAACCATTATATTAAACTTCAATTTTATGAGAAATATTCAGCTGGAGATGTTAAGTAAGAGCAGATGAAAATGAAAAAATCTTGAGAAATTGGAGGAAAATACTAAATATTTTACATGAGATTATTTATGTAGTAATTAATACCTCCGAACTTTAATCTAGGTGATGAGACATTCCTAACTGACAAACTCAAGGAAGAAGAAAACTATTCACATAGGCTGATGAATTGGGATATTTTATATTTTTCACACATAAAATCAGAAAATATTGTCCATGAATCATGATATCATGCTTGCTTTAACATACTCATAAAGCTAAAAGGTTCATTTAATGGCTTGCAGATCTAATAAAAATGTTCCATGAAGGATAAGATGTAAGTGTTCAAGATAGAGTTAATAGTAAAGAACATTTTCTCAACTCTGAGAAGCCAAATAAGGACAACTTATCTTGTCGATGACTGATTTAGTAAAAGAAGCTGCAATTATCTTTACTGATGAATGTTTGTAAAAGAAAATGCAGTTGTAACAGGAACTTTTCATTTCCAAAAAGGAAATCTGGCAGGGTGTGAAGTATCTAAGTCAAAGTCAAAAATGTCACAGCCATTTTTAATCAGGTCCAGGAGCAAAGGCTAAACCCCCAAATAGAAGGAAATTACGATACATTTGTCTTTTTCCTTCTCTTTGTACTTCCTAAATCTGTTAGACTTGCAGGAAGGAAAAGGTTCTAAAATGGAAATTAGAGTTTGAACAACAATATCTTTCTAATTTCTATTTTTAAAAACAAAACTGACCTCCTATTGCTATTGTTCAAGGCAGAGGAAGAAGATGTATGGTTCAGTACTTTCTTTACTGATGCATTGTGTTTGTTTCTTTGTTTGTTTGTTTGTTTGTTTGTTTGTTTTTTATAGAGAGTACTATTCTCCCTACTAGCTGTTCTATATTCTTCCCTTCAACATAAAACTTATTTTTAAAAAATATCTCTAGAATGATTTAAAAATACTCTACAAATATGGGACTATGGAAAACCTTAAAAAATAAGTTTCGAGTTCTGCGTTCTGTTCTAAAGGCACTAATTTAAGTTTTGAAGTTGAAATTTACCAAGGTGGAATAATTTCTTAGGAAATCGGATGGCTGTAAGTGGAGCCAGTTTCTTTCACACCCATTGCCTTTTTTGTGTGTAGTGCTACTCTAAAAGCTTAGAAAAATTTATTAAGAATAAAGCCCACTGAGATCAATAGAGCAAGACTGAAGAGAACTAGCTATTTTTTCACTTAAAGGTACATATCTGAAAATGTAGAACTTCCTGAGGGCAGCAATATAATGTGCTCCAGGATTAGAACTGTGATGTGATTTGAAGTTCACACTTGGAATTATCCTCCAGTCATTTCTGCCAACTGTAATTGTCCAGCCTTCGGCATTAAGAAGGGGAGAGGGAAATGCAACCATCTATTGGATGATGTCTGAATGAAACATAATTTTCTGGTTTTGCATATGCAGTTCTACACTAATTTTTCTGACTTATGTAAAACCCTTCATTTGTCTTGGTTTTTACAAAATGCCTTTTTCTTCCAAGGGGTACTTTAGCTGTAATGAATGAAATTCAACTATTTGTGGGTAAAGCTGAAATAAATATTGTTCTGAAGAAGTTGTGAGCCCTGTTCTTGAAAAAAAACCTGTCAGAAGTATCATTGCATTTTTAGACCAAATGTAGGCCTATATAAATTATCTAGAAATTTATACCTGAAAAAACAGGAAAAAAGACTAATATTTTAATCTTCATTCTTTGAGCTTATCTTGAAATGTTATGGAATTAAATTCTGATATACTTGCACTATCTCTCAGTTTTGTTTCTGCTGAACAATGGATAGGTGACAATTTAGCTACAGGCCTGCATCCATAAGCAAGAGTTTGGTTACGTCTAGGGTTTGTTCAAGATTGTAAGTGGAGTTAAAGAAAGACTTCTTAAACTGTCATCTCCATAGTCCTTGAACTGACACTGAAAAAACGTACCATGGAAAGGAAAGTTATTTGGTTATTAGCTTTTTCTTCTGTGGGATCTAATAAGCAGAGTATGAAAATATCATTAGAAATTCTTCATGGTATATTTTCTAATGCAAACCTACAACACAAATTGTGAACATCCCACTTGATCTCAGTTTGTGCTGTTATCTACTAAAAATGTTCAGGATAATTTGACATTTGTACAAACAAGAAGAAATACAGCATATTTATTATCGCTCTCTGCTTCTGCCTACTTTCTGGTTGTGCATGACAGTATGAGGCAGGTACCCTTGTATACAATGACTTTCATTTCATTTGCCAGTTATTTTTGTGAGTGGCAAAGTTGGTATTTTGGTCTCATATCTCCTAACTGAGGTTGTTATTTCTATGCCATAATTTACATGTCAGTATTATGAAACTCAGTAAATTGTGAGTAGCAAACCCACCACATTGTTTTTCAATATGCTGTCTGAAATGAGACTGTGAGGAAAAGAGAATACTAAAACTAAAATTAGAAAAGGAACAATTGGTTTGCATTAAAAATCTGCCATCCTGGTAGAATCTTATCAATGTAACACATTGGGCTGGGCTGCTCTCAGTTTGTGATCATGTCTGTATCTTGGATTACTTGTACCTTAACATTGTGGATCAGTTATTTCTAATAGAATAACCAGACTTGGCTTTGGTAGAAGAAGAAGAGACTATTAAGAAGCAAAAAAACCCAACCAAACTAATCAGAAAAAGGAAAGAATTGTGTTGCCAACTCAATTTAAAAAAATAAAATAAAATAAAATATATTCTTGGTTTCCATCACTGTTTGCTAGTTGCCTTTTTTCCGTATACCCTTCCATGTTGTTCCATTGTTGCTGACTATTTATAGTAGTTTCACTAATA
Organism: Falco naumanni; assembly: GCF_017639655.2. NCBI lineage: Eukaryota > Metazoa > Chordata > Aves > Falconiformes > Falconidae > Falco > Falco naumanni. The sequence continues at coordinate 57,065,007 of NC_054056.1, read as the reverse complement.
CTGTAACTCTTAAAACATTTTCCCTACTTTTATTTTAACTTGTCATCCCATGTGGCATCCCAACAGACAAGATACCTTTGCCTGCTGCTCCTTATACAAGCAGTTGTATCTTCCCAGCCCCTCTTTGTTCCTGATTCCAGCTTCTCAGCAACAAGCTACAGTTCTAGGACTTCACTAAAGCAGAAATATAATCTGGAAAGGACTTTAAAAATCAGATAATTTATTTCCCAGAATAAAAGAAAATTAATTAATCTATAGCAAAATCTTGGAGAACAAGTAATCAAAAAGATAGATAATAAAGTGCTTCAGATTCCTTCCCACAAGAATATTTTAAAACTAACCTGCATCTACCCTGCATTTTAAACCCATTTGTCATCATTTGATCAGCAAGGACATTCTTCAAAGAATTGTCAGCTTACTCTCAGTCTAAAGGCAAACCAGACCTAATTATTTCAGCTTTTTCTCTTAGGTCAGTCATGATTTGAAACCTTGTGATTAACCTCATTGCTTTCTTCTAGACTTTCTCACGCTGACTTACACATTTACTGAAGTACCATGGCCAAGACTGAGCAGAGTAATCAAGCTGATGCTTGCCTAATTTTGATTTGGTATTAATACATTCCAATATAGCATGTCTTTGGTAAGGATGTGAAATTATTGTCTCTTGTTCAAATTGTGATCCATTATAAAGCCCCAAAATCCTTCTCCCACTGTGCTACTCACCCCATTATTCCTCATTCTGTATTTCTACAGCTGGTGGCTCCGGTATAGGCACAGCACTTTTTATTACCCCTATTGATTTTTTTTATGACTATTTCACAAATTTTGGCTTATTTTAAATTTTGATCTTGTCCTCTAGTGCCCTTGAAGTCCCTTCCAGATTTTCTTTTAATCAGAAAATTTAAAAATATGCATTCTCCTCCATCCTCCATGTCATGTGAAATTTCTATCAGTAAACCCTTCCGTTATAATAATATTATTGATAATTAGTCTTTGGAATCATCTTTCCTAGCCAGTTTTACACACACACATCATTTCATCTATTTCATGTTTGATTATCAGAATATATTTCCATTGAAAGCTTTAGAAAAGCCAAGATAAGACATTTGTTGAACCTCCTATTCATAAGGCTGCAATTCTAATGTAAAAAAAGCAAGGTCACAAAGAAGAGGTTTTTTGTTTCTTCACTACTTGAATCTACAAGCTTTCTAAATCTTTTCCTCTCAGCTGGTCTGTTCCTGAGGACTGAAACAGAAAAAGCAGTAGATTGTATTTCCTGACATCATTGTTTGTAATTTCCTGTGTTGAGCAAGAGTAATCCTTTCCTCAGTCTCTTGTTACACTGAATGCACTTGCAGAGCAAATTCTTGTTATCTTTCATTTTTACTAATGACATCTCATCCTTCGCTTTGCTCTTCCAGTCCTGATAAGCGTATGCCACACATCTGATTGTGTCCTCTTTAGTAAGACCTCCTTTCACTCTCTCCCATTGCCTGTTTCCAGTTAAACTCCAACTCCTAATTTCTATGAATTTAGCCCTGGTTTGGGTTTTAATTCTAATTTAAACTCCCACTAACAACTGCAATGCCAGTTTTTCCAATTCTAACTTGTTCTTTCTGCCCTCTGAATTATGACAGCTGAATTTGAAACCATTGTGACTCCCCTGGATCAGTGTTTGAAGAGGTGCTTCTGCCTCTCAGGTGGGAGAGATGAGTATTACTTGTCTGAATAAATTATTGCCTCAAAACAGTAATAGAAACTAGCTGAGTTGAACCAGCACTAACATACAGGTTCTATTAACCTCAAATTACCATTACAGATAAGCACGTATTCAGGCAATGTCTTGTACAAACAAAGCATGCTACTCTATTAAATCCATAAAGGAATAATAGACATTCCAGTAGGCAAAATGCTGCCATTTTGCAAAGAAGACTATGCAAGATGATTTGTAATTAGATTACGTCCAGCTTCTTAATACTGACCTCAAAAATATCCAATATAAATAGTGATAAATAGTATGTTTTCAGAAAATAGCAACCCATTATGATAAAAGCTATTTTAAAGCTCTCCATCAGTGGCATTTAATTATCCTGAAAGTGAATCAAGCTGACCTCGTATAAATCTACACTAAGGTATTCATTTTACTGGGAAAACTCCCAAGTTAACTCCTATGCATCTTTGAAAGACTGTGGGTGAACAGAATCCATTTGGTTGTTTCACTCACCATGTTTAAAAAAAAGCAAAGGACAAAATCATCACTTCAGAATCTGATTGGATCCCAGACAGAATGGAAGGGCAAGAAATTCTGCAACCTCATATATAAAAGACTGACTTTTATCAATTTTATCTTAAATATATCATTGCCTCACATGGATAATTATGCTATACTAAAATTCATTAGGCCTAATACCTTTAGAATACTGAAACCTTATCAAAATTTTGGCCTCCATAATGAATCTTGAAAACCTCTGTATACTGTACATAAACCCAGAAATACACAAAGATAGAAATTTTCATTCCTATATACAACTGATTGTATAATCCTCCTTGAAAGTCAGCAGTTAGTTTACCATCATGCCTCATAATGATTTTGCTTTTTGAAAATGCTTAGGAAATACAATAGAATATCTGTAATCTTTTCTTCATTGCAGGTTTTGAGATCTTCCGGTCTTCTTTTGCAACAGGAGAAAGCAATGACTCACTGACTCACTTTTTACCTTTCTTACTCCTTAAGATCAGGGAGTCTGTCACTTCCATTAAACTTTTTTTTTTTTTTTTTTTTTTTTTTTTAAGTCTTGTTACATTCTCTGAGCCATCTCTTGTGACGGTAGAGTCCATCATGAATATTTTATGTTTCGCTTTCAAAATAATGCTACAAGTCATTGTCCCAGGCTGGCAAGTACACCTAGGAAGTTGATCCATTATGCTAAACTACAATGAAGGATGTACACACTAATGTGTTAATAGACCTCTGTCTGCAGTCTGTCGTGCCCTGTAGTTTCCTATGTCAAGTACAGCTGGTCAGGAGGTCATGGCTAATAATTATTTGCACATGCTGTGTAAAGGAATAGCAGAGTAAAGAAAGTCTATGTATCAAAAGAGCTTTCTCAGTGCAATGAAGCATAGGGAGTGAGCCAGAAGTAGGATGTGGATTCCATTCTTGAGAAGGATCTGCTATGTTGGAGCTCAGACATCAAAACATTTATTTAAAGGATAGATTGAGATCAATTCTACCAGTACCTTTTACTCAGCTCTGATAATCAAGATACTGCAAGATTTTCAAAACAGCTGGGTTAATTTTTTAAAAAAGCCACAGGCACTGTAAAACTAGTTAAGTGAATTCTTACGTAGTTGTGAAATTGTTACTTGGAGCCTATCCATTCATACAAGTACCTTTTTGGTTTTTGGTTGTTTTTTTTTTTTTGTTGTTGTTGGGTTTTTTTTCCGTACTAAAGCAACTTTTATATTTAAAAAAATATGTAAATTTCATAGGAAACGAATGGCTTATGCTGAATCTGTCTGCAAGGGAAGAAAGAAGATGGACTTGGAAAATACAAAGATAGATTGGGAGAACTTTGGTAAAAGGTCACATTTATATTATCTTATTTTGAATGCTTTGGAAGGACGAAATAATAGAAAATAGGAAAAGGAAAGGAACAAGATGTGTGGTAGAAGATTCTTTTATAAAGACTGAAATAATGAGGACTTGGGAGTGAATGTATCTATCTGTGCAATCAGAAGACGGCATCTGCAAGGCATCACCTACCCTAATCTCAGCCAGCAAACCTATGAGGGCAACAAAAATCTAACAGCTGTTATGAATTGAAGGAAAACCTGAGAAGTTGCTTTTACATCATAGCAAGAGCCTAACGAAAGGCTGGAGGTAATAGAAAACATTGAAGCATTTGTTGTTGTTTTAAGGGGAAATATTCTAATAGCAAGAACTTCAGGTAAGCCTTAGTAAACCCATCATTTATTGTGATCAGCACTTTCTATGAAGATTGGACAAACCCCAGAATTTTTGGTGTTTTAGTTCACCATTTGCATTTTCCTAGTTTGTAGGGTTGTTTTAAGGATGAAATCTGTCCACCCAAACACTATGTAGTTTTAAATTGAGAAAGAGACCCACTCAATGCAAAACAAAGTTCCTTAATGTAGTCAATGGGATTGTCCATAATGGCTTATGTAGCTTAAATTGGTGGGTCTAAGTGAATGTGAATTATCCTCTCAATCAGTTTGGCTTTGAAAAATAATAGTCATCTGATTTGAATTTAATGCTAGTAACTTCATTGGCAGTGTCAGCAACCATAATCTGTCAAAGCAAGAGACTCTTTAGACACTTTTTTGAATCCTTTGCCCACAGACAGCATACCTGCTAAAATGTCATGTGCTGTCCAAGGAAGATTAAATGAATTTGTGAAATAGAGTCCATTGAAGGTTGCATAGAAATTATGACAAGCTTAAGAGTTTTCAGAGCTACAAATCTTGGAAGACAGGCAAGTTCTCAAGAAGAATGTAATCTATCTCCTCCATTTCTTGTATAATTTTTACCTCCTTTATGTGTCTCTCTGTAGCCATTTTTGGAGACAGGTTGCTGGTTTAGGTGGATTTTTAGTTCTATCCACTTACAACTGCTTTCATGCTCTCTAGCTAGATGAGGATTTTTCCTAGCAAAATACCTTCTGAGTCAAGTTAGATAAAAGATTACTAAAAGTTTGTTGATTTTTTTTTTCTCCCACTTTGTTTCAGCATGAACTTTTAGTACTTTTTTTAGCTAAAAATTGTTCCTAGCTTCCCAACTCAGCCTTCTGAACTTTTTGGTAAAATTTCATTCTAATTGATTGACTACACTCTTGGTAATGTTCCTGCTAACTTTTCCTATAGCAGAATATATGAACATAAACAATCAGAGCTGAATGGAGTATTTTTGGTACACAGAGTATATCAAAACCAATTCAGTTCAGAATGAGCAAACATTTATAAGTACCAGATTTGAATAAGTTGAAAGACTGAGAAGGGAATAAAAGAGAGGGCAAATGAAAACAATCATTAGGGTCTTACTTTAAAATGTGTCTGTTTTTATTAACTTTTGGCTTCAATTTTGGATTTTTTTTTTTTTTTTTTTTTTTTTTTTTTTTTTTTTTTTTTTTTTTTTTTTAGGTCAAAGCATCTATCTGATTTTGGCAGTGTTTAGTTATTTCTATTTTTGGCTGCTAATCCATTATTTTCACAAGTTGACCAAAGATACTAGTCATGCATCAGATGGTGTGATAAAAACATGTTAGTTTTATTACCTTAGGTCTTTTAACTTTCTTTAGATAAAACTGGCTTATCTATTAACTGCTGTTTTACTTCTCTAACACTTGCTGTAAGGACTCATTTTCCACCTGTAGTGATTTCCAGATTGTCTATTTTCAGTTTAAATTACTTAAAAATCATGCTTTTTGATACTAGAAGATTGAAAATATAGCATGCTGAGAGAGACATTGCTCATTATAAGGGTAGTAAGTATTTTTTATTTTTTTTTTTCTCTGTGGCTATTAGAAAGAGAAGTGTTATTTTCAGATTTCTTGCCATGGAACAAAATGTACAAGAAGAAGCAAAATGCCTGCCACTGTGTATTATGAAGAAAAGCAAACTGACTGGTTCACACTTAATGGTAGACTAGTCCTTTATTTTAGAGATGATGTATTTTTTCCTTGTGTGGACCATTTCTACTTACATGGAACAGTAGCTCTGAATATAGCTTACTTAACATAGCTGTGCCCTGCCCTGCCCTCAGCACTCAAAGGAAGTTATCAGGAGCTGGTTTGGGTGCAACCAGAAGAAAATTACTTCTGTAAAGCAATTGTAAAGCCTAGTTGGCTTTAGAAAATATGAAATACAAATCCATATATAATGCATGCATATCATAGGTTTCTTTATCTATTTTTTGCTATATATTTTTTACTCCTTTCCTGGGGGAAAAGGATCCAGCTCCAAGGTCCTTGCCTGTAATGAATGTAAGCGTTCTTTTCCTCGCACTACTATTTAACAAACAAACAAACAACCACCCTCCCAAAAAAAAACCAACCAACCACCCAAACAAAAAAACCCATAGGTTAAAAACATTTCATATGGAGCACGATAGGTCATTAGATGGTGCCATTTGGAATAAGTAACTGCAGAGATCACACTGTAAATTATAGATATTCTTGCAATCAAGAAGGAATTAATTTAAAGAACTGTCATAATTACAGTTGTCACTGAAGTAATCTAAGTAATACTGGTTCTGTAGAAACAAAAAGAAGGATGCTAAAGAATATTTGTGGGGGATACATTTTTTTTTTTAACAAAACTTTTCATAAACACACTTTTCAGCAGTAAAGTGCTGGTTGATTAAGTTCTTCAAGATAGCTTATGAATACTGTGCTGTTTGCTGTATCTATATATCTATCCAAGATATCCACAGGCCATTTTGTTACAAACCTCATTTCTGTCCTTGAGGATTTTCTCCACTCCAGCAGAAACCCTCCAGTGTTTTAGTGAGACAATCTTTTCTGAGATAATCTCCAAATGCCTTATGGTAATGAAGACAGCTGCTGTCACAGAGAAAAACTGCTCAGTTCATATAGTTTAAACTATATCGGATCTGTAATGGTTTATTGGTTTGCTAACGACATGCAATTAACTTGCAAACAGTGAACTATACATCCAGGATCAATAACAGTAGCACAACGGATAAACCACAAGACCATACATCATGAAATGTTAATAAATGCCTACAAATTTCTAAGTCCTTTATAACTAGTCCCCTGAAGGTCGAATGCTGTACACAGTTACAGCACACACCCTCTACAGACACAGGCCATGTGGGTTACAGACGTGCACCCTCTCATCAGGGAGTGCTGTGTTCCTCTGCCTGCAGACCCTCCTGCAGGGTATGTGATGCTGTGGCTTTACCTGTACCCATACCACTCCCTGTGACACCCCCACATGTGTGCTGGTGAGAAAGCCTCCCTACGATCACATCCATAGCCCGGTGCAAGTCTCCCCGTGCCACAATCCTATGAGTGGGGTGCAGGTTGCTCCCAGCACCCCACATGACAGGGCTCTGCCTGTTCCAGGCAGAGGTGGTGATGCTGGTAGGGTGGCTGCTGGCAGTGCCCAACCTGGTGGGCTGCAATTCTTCCATCCCCCCATAATTTCTCTCCCTTGCTGTTGCAAATAATCATGTTTCTTTTACACTGCTTTTCAAGGTGACCTCTTTGATTCAAAAATCTCTTTAATTACCTGAAATTCTCTGATCACTCTTTAATCTGGCTGTGGGTCATTTTCCTCTTACAAATTACACTTTTTTTTTTTTTTTTTGGCAAATACTCTCCAGGCTGTTTCATCTACCCCCACATTTTTTCTGCTCACATTCATATCTTTACTGGTACTGTTTGCCAAGCTATTGGCTGAGACTGAGCCATATAAACACCCCCATAATCGGCCTCCTTCAGTAAAATTGATGCTTTGCTTTTTCTTCCTGTCCTGTTTCCTCAATATCCACCTTGGTGTTTTCCTTCTAGATGGGACGCCAGTAACCATATCAGGTCTGTGGCTGATATTCTGTGTGTGGCTTATTATACTGACTTTGGCAGTTTGTCAGAATTTTTGGTTAAAATGTCCTCTTGTAACTATTTAATATTTTGCTATTTCCACTTTCATTTGGCAACTTGCACCTTCCCCCTTTAATAAGTCCCAATTATGCACTGTAGGATTTCTGCACCCTATGAATATTATTTTCTTTAAATTAATTTCTTTTCTGAGTGAAAATATTAGTTCCTTATCCTTTTGTTAGCCTTTGCTTCCTTACTGTGTTGGTTTTCTGGTTAGATTTTACTATTTGGTTTTAGATCCCCAACCTATTATTAAAATTGGTGTTATAAATCCATCTTCTACTACTGTATGGCATTTAAGTTTTCAGTACCTAGCAAGCCCGCCTTTTCTATGCTTCAGGACAAACTCTGGCTTGTTCTGAAAGTTAGACTTGTTGGGACTGAGGAATAAGGAGTAGATACAGGAAACACCAAGATTATTTCCCTCCTCTTTTTTTCGAAACCCCTACTTTTTTTTTACTTTCTCACTACCATCCTCTCTTGCAGGTTTGGATTATCAGATTTTTAGGTAGTTTACCCAAAAAAGCTGCTTCTTTGAGGAATTTTCAAGGCTTTCCTAATGCAAGATTATCTATATCCTTTCTATATATGTGAATATTTTACTATATTTCACTTTTTTGTGTAGGCAAATTTTCAAAACTTATGTCCTGTTTTTGGAGAATCTAAAAATCCAGACCTCTGGGAGGATTTGAGACTTTAATAGAAAAGCTATTTTCTGCAATCCGACATAATAATGTATTGAACATATAGAACACAGAGAGGTCTTCCAAACTGCAGTAAGAAAAACATGTGGTTTTCCTTGGCGTTTTGTTGATGCATTCTTTCAAAAGGTGAGATGTTTTTCAGCACAGGTGCTTTCTTAGTGGCATAGATATTTCCTGCTGAATTAGGTGATGAAGCTTCTTGTGTGATTGCACCATAAGAGCAGCAGTTTATTCATGTATATTCTCTATTGGTCTCTAGCATCATCTTTAGCAGTTCCAGCTTTTTGCATTGATTTATTTTTGCAGCCTTAAAAGATCTTTGAAAAACCCATTTGCTACATCTCCAATCTTTACTTCAAACCAAGTAAAATTTCAGCTGGTCAGCTGGACTGTATGACTCTAGGTCAGGCGAGGTTTGGGTGCTGAGTTTAATATTTATTTCTTTGGCTGTCTTTTGTGCCACAAATGATTCCCTATTAGTTTTATTCAGTAATTACTTTTTTAATACCTGAAGGAAAATTTTCAATAGACTGTATGTGCATTTCAGATGTGTTCTAGATTGAGTCATCTTTCTTTGCTCAGATGGTTTCACATGCAGGTAGTTGCTTCTTCGGAATCTTCTTAATTAGGTCATACTCTCAATCTGATTGTGCTTGAACATTTTTTTTTTTTTTTGGAAGATAGTTATCAGATAAAATATGCTTTTATACTCTGTGTTCTATAGGTGAGTTTGAACAAAAAGAATATTTAATTTGAAGATTGGTTTTCTATCCCATGAGGTAGCAATGAGATTGTTTTATGCTAGTATGACAGTATCACAGTATCGTAGCCCAGCCAGCAACTAAGTACCCCACAGCCACTCCCTCCCCCAGGTGGGATGCAGGAGAGAAAAGATAAAACCTGTAAGTGAGATAAGAACAATTTAATAATTGAAATAAAGTAAAGCTTAATAATAACAATCATAACAACAACAACAGCAAAACCAACAATAATTGTATGTAAAGCAGAGAGAGAGAGGAATAAAATGCAAGAAAGACAAGTGAGGGACAATACAACCGCTCACCACCTACTGACCGGTGCCCAGCCAGTCCTTGAACAGTGAATGGCCCCTCCCAGTCAACTCCTTCTGGTTTATACAGTAAGCATGAGGTTCTATGGTACAGAATACTTAGTGACAACTAAAACATCTGTGTGTTATCAACGTTATTCTCATACTAAATCCAAAACACAGCACTGTACCAGCTACTAAGAAGACAATAACTTTCTCTCAGCTGAAACCAGGACAGCCAGCCAGCCAACGTCCTGCCTTACTGTTATACCTTGGGGATGTAGGCTTTCATATTTCACCTTCTGGATGGATGAATTAGATCCTTACTGTGTTACTCGCAGGAATATGCTAATAATCACATCTCTACCTTCATGAAATGGGGACTGCATTTATGATTCATTGGTAGTTCTTAATTAACACTAAAGAGAATACTAGCCAGGTAGTTCTGGAACTATAGATGATTGTAAAGGTGGACTATGAGAAATACTGTGATACAAACTAATTTTAGGGTCCAAAATACGTTTTCTCCCTAATTACAGGTCTGGTAGCAGCACACAACATGAAGCTACATTAAAATTTGGTTTAAGCAGCAGTTCCTATGAAGAAGCTGATGTAACTGCTCTGATTCTGATCAGGGCTGGAGCTAGTATTCAGCCCAATGAGTTGACACATACAGATAAGGGCTGAAATAAAAAAAGAGATGCCACACTATGTTTTGAGTCAGTTCACAAGGATCATCTGGCTATGCTTATGTCTCAAATGTCTAGAAGTTCCTAAGATAAAATTTATTAGACTAAGGTTTGGCTCTGATGAAGAAAGGCACCCCGCATAAATTTTGCTTGCAAGTGCCATTCCTATCAGTTCTGGAGTCCACTGGAAGAGCTGCCTACTCTAGTCACCTCTGACTCTTCTGGTGTTTCTTCTGCCTCATCTGACCACACCATGGGTTTGCACATTTCAGACGTGCAAAATCATCTTCCTATGTAGGTAGGCTAGCAGTTTGTTGTCTGGAATTCCCTGTTATGATGATGTGACTTGTAAATAGTCCCTTCTTTCAGTTTTGCACCCTCATGGGTCAGTCAGAATACACAACCTCAGCAGACTTTTACAATAGGAATTGTCATACCAAACTGAGAATAGGACCAGGGAAAAATACTTTCTTTGTAAACCTATGGTAACCTATAGAAGTAAAATGCAGTTTAGTACTGTCATAGGAGAGTACACTGACAATTTTAGTAATGCTACTTCCAGTTTCTGTTAATACGTTTTCTTTCAATATAACTGGATAACCTGTGGAGTTGTAAACAATGTTCAGAAAAAGAACTATACATTTCTGCTACTTAGTATTTCTGCAACACAAGTTCCATTCTTGCCTTAGTACACAACTTAAAGCAACAGGGAGCCCTTTTAGACTAGTGCAGATTTTGTCTTTGCTTGCAAAGATAAACACAATGATTATTTTTTGCTTTCACACTTCCAATTTAATAAGCAAAATAAATAAACAGAAATTGAAATTGCTCAAAATAATTTATTCAGCAAGTGTTAACGTTAGTGTCCTGAGTGACAGAGATCTTATGAATATTGTGTTTATTATTAGCATATCAGAGCAGCTTTTTTTCCCAGAAAGATACATTGCCAAGAATCTTAGACCTTTGATTTGAACTTGTGAGTGCACACAGGTACCTTATTCATTTGTGTTGGATTACTAGAGTTAATGCTGAAAAAGAAAGACCTTATTGCAAAATTTTAATTCTGTAGTTTCTTACTGTACAAGCAGAAGGGAAAAAAGCAAGTTGTATCATCCAAACACTGCTGTTTCTTCAATCTCCTCATTTAATTTGTTGGATATTGAGCTTGTATTATAACAAGTTATGAGATGATGGAAGGTTATTTTGTCAGCAGCAATTTCATGGTTTGATATACTTTTTTTTGATCAAAACTGCATGAAAATCATGTTGATGGAATCATTTCCATGATGCCCCAAAATGACAGTGAATGAAACTATTAATATAAGAAAAAAAATAATCCTGAGACTTCAGAATAGGGATCGTTCCTTCATGGTGATGCCTGATAATCTCTGTATTTAGCAATCAGTCAAGCTTTCTGCTATGAACACCCTGATTTTCTTTATATTTATATTTAACATCTCAGCCTATGTAAGATAAATTCCATTGGCTTATGCATGGAATATAGCAATGGCTGTCAGCGCAGATAAATGTTTTGTTCATCAAAATCAAAATGTATTCAGGTTTGTTTTTCAACTCAGAAGCAACAGTGATGACAGGAAGTATAGTTCCAGTAGTTGATGTTTTCTGAATTCTCTTGCCCACATGAAAAAAAAAAATCTAATGAAAAGTTTAGCATTATATATCTGTTGGCAAAGATACTAAAACATCTTTTAAGTCCTAACAGCGGTTATTTGTTAGAAAAATAACCATTCATATAGGATATGACTATTCCAAAGTATTTTATTTCACACTTACTGCCAGAGTCCTGTTTCACATAAAATCACTTGGGGTGTATGGTTAGATAGTTTCAATAAAAACAGAGTGAGTGAGTGCCCCCAGTGACCAGCATGTATCAGAGCACTGCATTTGCACTGGAAAGGTAAAATAGCAATCACAGAAAAGATAACAATTATGTTAAATAAATTAGACTGCTGCTGGAATGCTTTGCTTCTGTTTTGTGTAAAAATATTGAAGGGGGATTTGGAAGCTGACCTCCCACTTTTCAGGGGAACAGAGACACCCCTGGGATGATGGTCCTGTCTAATTTTTTGTGGTAGGTTTCAAAATACCTTTTCTCTAAGGGACTGACCTTGCAGATAAATATTTTCTGTGCATCTGCTTAAGCAACTAACTGAAGTTTAGAAGGGACTGCAGTGCTTGCAGCTCTGGTAATTCTGTGGTGAAAAGGAAGAAATAGGAATATTTTATCTTTTTTAGTGGAAAAAGTCTAGAAAAAGTATTTTTTAAAATGGTATCAACAAACAAGTGTCCAAAATACATCTAGAAGCAATTATTAGCTGATGATATGCTGAACAACCTAAATTATTTACCATTCCATATATAGAAAAAAATGTATATAAAAGAGGAAAAAATCCTTAAGCTTTGAAATTATACTTTTATCACAATGTTTGTTATGGAATGTTCAGATATTTTTTTAAATTATTTTTATTTACATTAGTACTATAAAGATCAAGTACAGAAGAATCAGATATTTTAGATCCTCTACAAACAGGTATCAGAAATAACTTCAGTGTGGTCCTGAGATATAAAGTTCAAGCCATGAGTGGTAACTGGAAAATTTTATTTCAAATTTTTGTGAATTTATGATAGTTGTGTTTTTTTTATTTTAAAGAATAAAAATTACAAGTAAAAATTTTGCTTCTTTTTAAAAAAAAAATGGAAATTATTTTTAACTGAAAAGAAAAAAAGAAAAATATGTACATATAACAAAAATACTACGTTATAGGAATATAAATTCACATTTTAGTTAACTAAGCTTTCATCTTTATGTATATCTGTTCTACTAACATTTTTCAATCATCCTTCATTAACGTTGTGCATTCTAAATTCATTGAAAATAGGGAATATATATTGCATAACATGTATACATCTCTGGAAAGCCTGGGCTGATGTACAAGACAATAAATTGGTTTTTATATCTGAAAGAAGGTGAAATGAAAGAATGTCTGAATAATATATAAATAGGCTTTTTTGACTAATTTGTTTATGCTCTAATTGGCATCTAAGAATTCAAGACACAAGTAAGAACTCATCTCTTTTATATTATTGTTTTATGCTTTCTGTAAATCTTCCTTTCTTCAGACAAAGAATCCTTTGATCAAGCCATCTCGCTGCAGCTTTTCCATAAAACCAAGAACACACATGATGTGAAAGCTGTAAGTTAGGCCTGTCACATTGCAGTTGTTTCTGTTGTCATTAGATAAATTTAACTGATAAGAGCAGTACAATTTTCTGATATATTGCTGGACTTTTAAAATTTATTTACACTTCAAAGCTTGTGTTCAGGTAGATAGTACTAATAGGCACTTAATGTATTTTGAATCTCTGTCTTTCAAACTTTAAATAACCATGTGTAAGTTTTGTCTGTTGAGATATTTGAGTAATTATGCATTAGCATAAGTTTTAGATGTTTAACTGGAAATAGAAATCAATACAATCTTTAAAAATTATTCTGTTGTGAAGCACAGAACACAACATTATAGAATAATTTTGTAGCTAATTCCATCTGATATGAAGTCTATTCAAAGCAATATCATTTTCTAAAAGTTGCCCATAAGTGCTTCAGGATCTTCCTGTGCCTTGGAAATCGGATGTGAAGAAATCATATTAATATTGAAATTTCTCAAATCTTTGGCTGATAATTGGTAAATGAATAAAATCCTGAATTCAGGTCCCAGGTTCTTCAAAAATGTTTCAGTATCCTCTTTGACAAGGAGAATATTATCAGTCTGAAAGAGGAATTCCTACCATACAATCTGTAGGGCATCCCTGACTTGCAAGGATGAATTTATGCTTCTCTTTTCTGGAACATTGAAAATGTTGTCATTTACCAGATGGAGATATATATATATATAATACATGCAAATCCTTGAAAAGTCTCCTGAATGCACAGTTTAATTATTTTCCAAAAGTGCGTTAAAACTACTTCAATGTGTGGAATTCAAGTTACTACTTGGGACCTTAGGGTTGTATCAATACTGATACATCGGTGTGAGAATGAGACCATCTATACTAACAAATCTGTAGCACATTTGTATCATATTACCTTTTTGTAGCATTTGGCCTGTTCAACCTGGTGTCTTTACTAAAGAACTCTTGGGTTCAATTTAACTATTAGGACAGTCCATAGATCATTTCCAGTAGTCTGTTTTCCTTCAGTTGCCTGAAACTGAAACCTAAGGCAGTTTACTGGCAGAGATGTGGACCATTCTGTGTCAGTTAGCATTAATACTTGATACTGAGCTTGGATACATTTAATTTATTCTGTAGATAGGTATAAATAAACACATACATATCTACATATGTAAAATAGGCTCTAATAGTCTAATATTATTAGCCCATGTTTACAAATAGAATATAGAGAAATTATATCCTGAAGGTCTCATGAGAAATATTCAACACATAACTTGAGTCTGGATTACCTACATCAGTTTAACACTATAGACACAAGTACTGATGCATTTTTTTTCCCTGCAGTATGGATAAAGTATGGGTGTCTAGCACTGTGTTTCCCCCAGGATTTTACTATCAAAGTAAGAAATCTTAGCAAATCCTTTCATATGCTAAACACTCGTCAGAAAAAAGCTCTTGGAAGCATTTGCAACGAAAATAACGAGTTCTATTTGGTCCTAAACCACAATACATTGTCTTGGATGTATAGCGGTTAGATCCAAATGAGCCTGTACTTTTCTGTATGGGATAGACTTTTGTAATTTTAACACTGCATAAGAAAATGCATTTTGCGTTGTACTGATATATTTTTTTAACTTGAGTTTTGGAGGGATAACACTGTATATGTGCATTTATTTATCACTTTCACTTGAGATTTTTTTGTGGGTATTGTTTCAAGTTAGGTACTGATTTTAAACCAATTTAAAATGTTTCTTTCATAAACAGTTTCTCATTCATCACTGAATAAACTTGCATGCACTAACAGAGTTGAGAACTTTGGCAAGAAAGCATGTGTTTTATTAGATTGAAAAATGTACTAGTGAAAGAGCTTACTTTATATGTATATCTCTGCCCCTCAAGTGCTCTTTTGATCATGCTGTCAGGTAACCTGGAAAAGTAATTCTGTGATGCAAATACTTACAATGTCTTTAATTACAATTTTGTGGGGTTTTTCCCTCTGGGGGAGATGTGTTGCTTAATGGTTGAGATTTTCCTCACACTGTATGTGTTTCCACAGTATTCTTCTTTATTAAATTACAAAATTACCATCGGAGAGATAGTGTCTATTAAACATTTTTTTTGAATACACAGAGAGCATCTGACCTGTTTGTTTTTTTCTGAGTCCTACTGTTGCTACTGTAAGATGAGCACCACTTACAGACATTATAGGAAGCGTACAAGCAGAGTCAACAGAGGTATGATACTTATAAGAATACAAGTACTGTATACTCTTACTTATTCATGGAAGATAATATTTGGCTTTGAGTGAAGTATCTATTTTTTCTTGGCACAAGTGTTTCTTGTTTATTTCAAAACAATACAAACATTTTAATTGGATGAGGAAAAATAAGTCCTTTACTAAGGATAACAGATTTTTAAATTGTCCTTTGTTGTCACTGACATTTGACATCATGATATCAAATATTATTAGAGGAATATAACATTTCTGCAGCAGCCAAATTAATAAAGCCTGCTTTTATATAGATATGCGTCTTATGTCTCCTTTCTTTCTCCCCAGTGCTCCACTTCCAAAACTCTCTCATATCACTTCCCACCTTGAATGGGCAACTGGAAGAATGTCCTTCCAGTGCCAAAGAGCATTAAGTGTGTGGGCTGACTTCCTGCACTTACTGGCCCCAGTCAGGTGCTGCCTATCATACTGGATAATCCCTTCTCCTTCAAGTAAAGTAGTTATTTAAAAGGCTGATCATAGAATACATCTAATCTTGTCTTTGAGATCTCCACCTTTCTGCCAAGCTCAGTTGAATTCAGACAACTAGTTTTAAAGGAATTTGGGATGGGATAGCAGAGGCAGCAAAATTATATGTACTTTGTTTACTTTTAAGAAACAGGCTAAGGATCTTAAAATAAAAACCTCTGAAGGAAAAATGTTACATTGTCTTAAAAAATAGTGCTTTGTTAATAACTGTAGTAGATTTGTCTTGGCTGGATGCCAGGTGCCCACCAAGCCATTCTGTCACTCCCCCTTCTAGGCTGGACAGAGGTAGAAAATATGACAAAAAGCTCATGGGTTGAAATAAGAACAGGGAGATATTTACCAATTACTGTCATAGTCAAAACAGACTTCATTTGGGGAAGATTACTTTTATTTATTGCAAATTAATAAGACATTAGAATAATGAGAAATAAGAATAGATCTAAAACCACCTCCTCTTCAACCCTCCCTTCTTCCTGGGCTCAACTTTAGTCCCAACTCTTGACCTCCTCCCCCAACTGGCTCAGGGACATAGGGAATGGGGATTGCAAACAGTCCATGACACTTCATCATGTTGCTTTTTCCTCCTCACACTCTTCCCCTGCTCCAGCATAGGGTCTCACCCACAGGAGACAGTCCTTTATGAATTTCTCCAGTCTGGGTCCTTCTCACAGCTGCATTCTTAAGCAAACTGTTTCAGAATGGGTCCTTTCCATAGGGTATAGTCCTTCAGGAACAGACTGTTCCAGTATGGGTCCCCCATGGTGTCACAGGTCCTGCCAGCACACTTGCTTCAGCATGGGCTTCTCATCATGGGGCTACAGTTCCTGCAGGACCTTGCTCCAGCACAGGCTCTCCATGGGATCACAGCTTCCTTCAAGGCACACCCACCTGATCCAGTGTGGGGTCCTCCATGGACTGCAGAGTGAATATCTGCTCCACCATGGACCTCCATAGGCTGCAGGGGGACAACCTGTGCCACCATTGTCTTCATTACATGCTGCAGGGGAAGCTCTGCTCTGGTGCCTAAAGCGGCTCCTCCTCCTCTTTCTTCACTGACTTTGGTGTCTGCAGGACTGTTTCTCACATGTACTTACTCCTCTCTCCCGACTGCTGTTGCACAACAGTTTTTACCCCTTCTTAAAAATATTATCTCAGAGGTGCTACCAATGTCACTGATGGGCTCAGCTTTGGCCAGCGGCAGGTCCTTCTTTGAGCCAGGTGGAACTGGGTCTGTCCAACATGGGGACAGCTTCTAACAGCTTCTCACAGAAGCCACCCCTGCAGCCCCCTGCTACCAAAACCTTGCCATGTAAGCCCAACAGAATAATATTTCAGCATAGTTTCCAACAGTAATGTTTCTGAAATATGTTTCACAGAAAAGCTTGCTTTACACCTTGCCTTTAACTATCTGAAATGTGCACTGAGATGGTCTTGGTGCCAACAGCTTCCATCCTATTAGTGTTTCTACTGTTTCTCTGAAGAAATAATAGTTTACTTTTTTATTCATTAATTGCAGTTTATATAATATTAACTATTTCATAAAGAACATTTAAAAGTTATTATAATTGAATTTATAGGTGGAGCAGTTCTAGATTTGATGATCTTCTTAATATGTATACACATGTATGCTCCTACTTATCCCTCCCTTTTAGAAACAGTGGCACAATAAAAGAAGTACCTATTTTGCTAAACAAAAGGAAAATACAGGAGAAAATTACTTTTTTTCACTTCATTGAAAACAATAAACTAAAATAAAGCAACTTCAAAGTCATCAGCTGTAATTTTTAGCTCTTCAGGATGTTACTATTTGCCAGATTTTTGAAAGGCTTGACTGCAGTAGTTGGACGTTTTTTTAAGTTTGGCCATAAGTATTGCAGTGGGAGTGACAATATGCTGAGCTCTGTTGAAACCCTTGTTGGTGCAGAACAATTGAAAGAAACATTTTGGCCCAGAGCCCTGTAGAATAACAAGTTCCACATCATCAAGCTCATGGTTATAGTTTATAGCACCTGGCTGTGCTCTGGTTCAAAATACTGAATAATGTTCATGGATATAAGCAAACATTTAACCATATAATTCATCTTAGATTTACCCTGGAGGAAAAATATCCCTGAGGCCAACTTTTTTATAATAACCAGATGTTTATATAAACTATTACAATGCTAAGTGCAAATTCTGGGATGTTTCTGATTAAAGTTTAATTATTTTTTTTTTAATATTTTAATATTTAGTTATTTCTTCTCAGTTTAGAAGAAGAAAGAGGACAGAAAGGAAAAAGTATTAAACCAAACAGCACGTAAGAAACTAAGTTATCTAAATGAAATTAGGAATGATGTGTTAAAACAAGGAAAGATTGCTTAAGTAATTTTATTATAAGTTTAGAAATATTATACATTTTCCAACTTTTTCTGTGTTTCATTTTTCATAGCATTAAAGATAGACCATTTAATGCTTGGTATTTCCACAATGTAAATATTGTTTAACTCTTGTCCCATACATAAATTTTCTTCTCATGCTGTCTGCCTAATCATCAACCATTGTAATTATTTTTCTTTCATCAGTATTTAATCGGTGCCTTCACACCTTGAATATGAATACAGTTCTGATCGCCTTCCTTTTTATACCCTCCCCCTTAATTTCACAGTACAAAAAAGGACAACATGGAGAATAAAGGCACAGAATAGTTACTGTTTAAGATAAAGATGATATGACTTAGGAAGGATATGAGAGTACTAAAAATCTTGCCTAGCTAAATGAAAATGATTAGGAAACAACTACTTCACTGATTTTCTCATAATAAAAGACTCAGTGGCAAAGATGGGATCTTGAAAGATTGATTTTCTCTCTCCCTGGAGCATTTGTGTTGGGGGCTGGGACTACTGGGTTTTGTGATGTTCATACTATAGTCTTTACATGTTGATCATCACTACCTTCTACATGCAAGAGGTTAATGCATGATAGGGCAAACAAAAATACATACATTTTCAGGTTATCTTGGCTTGATTGCATTTTCAAAGTTTGTTAAAACAGCGTTTTTATTCCAGTAAGCTAATAATATCCAGTCATGAGACAACACAAGAGAAACAAAACCACCTCTACGAAAGAGAGGGAGTTCAACTGCAGCTGAGCTATGTTCAGGGCTATTTAAATAAAATTAGTGAATTTGTTTTCAAACACAATGCCTCCAGAGCTTGAGAATCTTCCAGAATTTTGTTTTCTCTATGAATTTCTCTATGAATCTGAAATTTGGTCATTTAGAACTTAAACTTTTCAGCCTCACCAGCAGGCTGAAGACCTTGGCAGGTATAGGACCCTGCCTATACCACTGTGAAACACTCTTCTGGGCTTCTGCTATCTAGGCTGTTTGAAATCTTCCTGGGCTCTCATGTCTACTTGACAAATGTGGCTGGCTTAGCTGAGAATTATAGCTACTATATTGGCGTGAACTTGTGGATGCATTATTTATGAAAACATAGAAATGCGTTATCAAAAAAGAAATAAATATTCACTTTACCCCTAAAACCAAAAACAGCTAGTACAATGAAAATATTCTCCTCATGCTTCCTTACTGATTGTCATATGTGCTTTGGTATGTACAAAGATAATTATTTATTCTTTAAATTCAATCCACCTTATGATTTACTTTTTAACATTACCATTGCAGTGATTTATTGGTAGTGAGACAAAATTGAAAAGAAATTTCAGAACTGTGTTTTTCTGTTCAAGGTGAACAGAAAATCAGCCAAGAAAGCATTTAGTTTCAGACCCCCAAGTAGTATGCTACTACATTCAGAAGTCCTCTGCTACATCAGAATGACACCCCACTGAAAAAATATGTTATGTTGCCTTAAAGACATTTCAATGCAGTCACTCTGTGGTTAAATAAGATTTGGGAAGTATTACAGCTAATTTTAGAAAAAGAACTTTCTGGGCTATACTGGCTGATAGTGGTCTATCTGACCCACAGTGAAAATCTGTCTTGAATTTCTCTTCAGCCAGAATCAGGTCTACGAAAACATGGCTACTTTTATGTAGTGTTGGGAGAATGGAAAGGATTAAGTGGTATATATTCACAGCCATGCATTAAAAGGGATGTACACTGCTGAAGTATCTTAGGTAGGATGTATGATACTGGAAAATATTTTCCCCAACTACATTTACTACTTTATGCTGTTGACAGAATTACAAAGATTTTTCTTATTCTTTTGATAGTTTTACTTAATTTGATTAATATTCATGTAGTGAAAATAATTCTTTCTTATATGAAAGTAAATTTAGAATAATAAAAGAATGTATATAGTCTGAATTCTAATATATGCTTACAAAAAAAATTAAATTGTTTCAGAGAAAGACAACGGTATATGTTAAGGATATACCACTGAAAGTTGTATATTGCATTGTAAGTTTATAATAGATATATAATAAAAAAAGTATGATGTTATGCTTAATCTTTCCAGTTTAGGAATTCTCAATTTAAACTGATAAACTACCTCAACAGTTTTGGTAGTGCACTAAGGGACCAGGTTTTCACGATTTTGGCTTCCCTTGAAAAGATGCCCTTTGGAAACTGGAAGGACTTACTACCTAAGCCATGCATTAATACTGATATGGACCAGTAGTGCAGGAATGTATTAATTGGCTGGTAGTTATGTCACTTTAATGACTCTCTACACAACACATGCATAACAAGATTACCCTTAGAAAAAATTAGTTAGACAAAGTCTACATGGAACTGAATTTCTCACCGTATCTGAAAAGAGTTGTATATTCTTAGAACCATGTAGACCTGAGCACAAATGAATGCTGAATGAATAAAACAGTTGCCTGTGTGAATCCTAAAACAGAAATAATTTCAAAAATTTGTGGTCTGTGGTTGGTTTGAAATGTCTTGGAAATATTTCTTGATAATGTGTATACCTCTGCATCTGAGCAGGATTTTATTTGTTATTTAATCCATTTTTTTTAAAGTTAGTTAAACTCATATACATAATGGAGAAAGGGTTAGCTCTTTTTTGTTGTTGTTGTTATTTGTTTGTTTTGTGACTTTCATTAATAAATTCAAATAAGTCTTCCAGGAATAAGTCTGGATAATTAATTGATATATGTAGAGTTTACATACCTGTTACAAGAGATTTCAGCAACATTTTCAGTGTTTAAAAAATCAGTGTCTATTTTATCTTTTCCTCCATCACCTCTTTGTTTCAAAGAATGTGTTTTCTGCTTGCGTGACTTTCAGAGTGTATATCCTCTGCTTTCCTCTTCCAGTAGTTGGTAAGGGTGACCGTTAAAAGTTACTGTTGAGTGTCCTGCTAAAGTTTAATTATTGTAGAAATCTCTCGTGAGAAAGAATGGCATTTAGGGGAATCTCACATGCACAGCTCAGTAATCCTAATCAATCTAATTAAATTTCTGTGAAATAAGCATTTTAAAAAGCCTTCCAGAGGTTCAGTAGGTCTGGTTTACTGTTTAGTGTTACAGGCTTTATATTTAATCTAGGAAGGTTTCTCAAAAGTTGCAGTGAATTATGCATTAGATTTGAACGGAAAAGTCCTTGCACAAAGCCACTACAATAGCATAGCAGAGCATACTTTCCTTTTGAGGACATACTTGATGCGGAAATTTCTTGTGCCCTTCTGGTAGGTTGACCCTGGCTGGATGCCAGGTGCCCGCCAAAGCCACTCTGTCACTGACATCCTCAGCTGTGCAGGGGAGAGAAAATATGCTGAAAGTCTCCTGGGTCAAAATAAGGACAGGGAGAGATCACTCAGCAATGACTGTCACAGGCAAAACAGACCCAACTTGGGGGCAAAAATATATATTAATTTTTTACCAACCAAATCAGAGTAGGATAATGATAAATAAACCCGAATCCTAAATATCTTCCCCCCACCCTTCTTCTCTCCCCAAGCTTAACTTTACTCCTGATTTTCTCTACCTTCTCCCCCTTCAGCAGCACAGGGGGGTGGGAAATGGGGGTTGCAATAAATCATCACACACTGTCTCTGCTGCTCCTTCCTCCTGAGGAGGAGGGCTCCTTACACTCTGCCACTGCTCCAGTGTGGATCCCTTCCATGGGGTGCAGTCCTTCAGGAACAGGCTGCTCCAGTGTGTGTCCTCTGTGGGGTCACAACTTCTGCCAGCAAACCTGCCCCAGCCTAGGCTCCTCTCTCCATGGGGCCACAAGTCCTGCCAGGACCCTGCCCCAGCGTCGGCTTCCCATGGGGTCACAGCCTACTTCAAGCTCTCACCTGATCCAGTGTGGCATCCTTCACAGGCTACAGGTGGATATCTGCTCCACCAAGTACTCATGCAGGGGAACAGCCACCTTCTCACCATGGTCTCCACCATGGGCGGCAGGGGAATCTCTGTTCTGGTGCCTAGAGCACCTCCTGACCCTCCTTCTGCACTGACCTGGGTGTCTGCACAACTCTCACTCCTCTCTTCTCTGGCTGCAATTGCTGGTGCACAGGATTCCCCTGCCCCTCACTTTGTTATCCTGGAGGCACTGCCACCGTGGCTGATGGGCATGGCTTTGGCTAACAGTGGGTCCAACTTGGAGCCAGCTGCCGCTGCCTCCATCAGACATAGGGGAAGCTTCTAGCAGCTTCTCACAGAAGCCACCCCTGTATGCCCCCACTGCCAAAACCTTGCCATGTGAACCCAATATACCCCTGAACATCCAAAGTGCAGTGCTTAACTTACAAGATTCTCGTAAACGTCAGCAAATTATTTTCCCAGGTAGAGGAAGTCCTAACAGTAACAGGGAGCAAAGTGGAGGAAATTGCTGTTTATACTAATGTCTTCATAGTATAAATGTCTGAACTTGCAATTCAATATGAGGTTGGTGACTACTCGTTTTGCTGTAATTTACAGCCTTGACACTTCCTTAGAAGCATAAAACTTTCATTTGGATCCCAAAACGCTGTTTCACCTGACATCTACTCTATGTGTTAAAATATCATCAATGAATAGTAACAATCACTTGCTCACAAAAATGTTTGTAGTCTGCTAACGGAATGCAATCATATCTAAAAATTTCTTCTAAGCATTTCTTAATGATGGAATTCAACCTACTGTGTCTTGTACATGCAATGTGGGAATCTCAGTTTCTTTTGCTCTCAGTGGTGAACCACGGATGAATCTCACAAAGTTCTTGTCTACGTACCTGTGTTGTCTCACAATATATTCACATTCCAGGGTAATTGCTGAGACAGAGCATTTGTATTCCCAGAAACACAAAGTGGTAAGCCTATTGCTCTGGTGCTATCAGAAAGATTAATTCAGGTATACAGAAAGATGGTTGTCTTTGTATTTATTTTATAATTCATACTTAATCTTCCTGTAACTTGGCTGAGTATATTCTCCTGCATTTAGGGTTATAGGATCATAGGATAATTCAGGCTGTAAGGGAGGTCAGAAGGTCTCTAGTCCAGCCTTCTTCTCACAGCAGAGTCAACTCTGTCAGACCAGGTTGCTCAGGACTTTATCCAGCCAACTCTTGAAAATCTTCAACGTCAAAAACTGCAGAGCCTCTCTCAACAACCTACTCAATTGCCAAACCCTTCCCCTAAGGAAACAGGCTCTCTTTATGTCCAGTTTGATTCCTCTCCCTCCCACACACTCCCCAACCCCTCACCTCCGCCTCCACCCATCCCCATTAATCTCTCTGTCTCTTGTTTCCTTATCATACACTCCTTTAAAACCTGTGTAGACTACTACCGCCATCTTCACCATAATTTTCCTGCAGGCACTGGGGATCTGCTGCTTGGTGCCCCCAAAGTCCTCCCTTCACGAGGCTAAATCAAACTCAGTCCCTTAGGCTCTCCTCACAGGGCAAATGCTCCAGCTCTGACTGTCTTTGGTCCCTCTGCTGACTCACTTCAGTTTGTCAAAGTGTTTTCTGTATTAGGAGACTGAAAACAGGACACAATATTGCAGATGAGGCCTAACAAGTGCTCTCTGGAGGGGGAAAATCTGTTCCCTCCTTCCCTGGATCTGCTGGCTGTGTTTCTGGTAATAGAACCCAAGGTGCCGTTTTCCTTCTTCAATGTCAGGGCACAAAACTGGTTTATGGTCGTCTTGCTGTATACAGGGGCCCCCAGAGCCTCTCCCACAGAGCTGGTCCCCATCTGTTTGTCTCCAGCCTCTGCTGTTCCCAGGGGTCTCTCCATCCCAGGTGCAGAACTTGGCATCCCAACTTGCCAATCTCTTGGCAGAAATTGGTTTCAACTTCTGTAGGGTACTTGCTGGCCTATTCTTCCAGCCTGCCTAGGTCCTGAGCAGAAGCTCTGCCCTCAAACATATTGACTGGTCCCCCTAGTTTGGTGTCATCTGCAAACTTTATGAGCAAGCACCTCATTGCCTCTTATAGGTAATTGATAAAGATGTTGAACAGGACAGGCCCAGGGGTACAACCCTATAGCACTCACCTTGTTACCAGCCTGCAGGTAGAGCACAACCAATTAACTGTAACATTTGGAGCCCAGGCACACAACCAGTTTTTTAATCATTCAGTGGTCCACCCTTCCAGTGTTGAACATCTTGCTAAAGCTGAAATAAATGACATTTACTGCTCTCCCCTCATCCACAAATCTAGTCCTTTTATCATGCAATCAAGCTTGTCAGGCATGATTTACGCATAATCAAACTATTCTGACAGTTTCCAGTCACCTTCTCTCAGGTACCCAGAAATGTGTTCCAAAAAGACTCACTACTTGTTTTTTTTCTAGGGACCAAATGAGACTAAATGGCCTGTAGTTCTCCAGATCATCCATCTGGACTTTGAAGACAGGAGCAACATCTTTGCATTTTAAGTTGTCAATGTGAATGTTAAGTTCTTCTCTGCTAAGACCTTTCAAAGATGATAGAGAACATTACCTTTTGCTGCAGCCCATCACATCCCACACACTTGTGTAGGTCAAGTTTGCTACATCAATCCCTGACTCAATCTTTGCCCACTGTTAGTTCTCAACCTTGTACCTTTTCACTAATCACAGAAGCCTGGGAGACCTTACAAGAGAAGACTGGGGCAAACAAGAAACTGAGAACCCCAGCCTTATCTGTGTCTGCAGTCACTAAATCACATGTCCATCTGGCAACAGTCTTACATTTTCCTTGTGTACTGTTTTCTTGCAGATGTAGTGGTGGAAGCTCTTCTTGTTGTCCCATGTGGCATTTTGCCCATTCTTAAATAGGTTTTCCAGAGACTCAACCAGCAGCTTGGCTGAGGATCTCAGTTGTGTTATGCAGTGGGGCCATTCAAGCCAGCTGGAAACAGCTGTGTCCAGCATGGGGTAGCCCCTGATCTCTTATCTCAGAGACCACCCCTGCAGCCCCTGCTACCAACACCTGGACACCTGCAGACAATATACTTGGGTCCCTCCTTACCATCCCTTCCAGGACATGGCAGGAAGGTTACAAGTCTCTGTGAGAACTGGGACCTGTCGTACAAAGACTTCCACAGGTTTAGTTTAGTTTAAAGAAGACTTTGCCCGCTTTATTACCCTGATCAATGGGCGTGTAACACATTACTCCAGTCATGCAAACTGTCCCACTGTGTCAAAGTTACCCCAGCAATGTTGCAGTCTTGTGACTGCACATACAAGTCTGGGTTCTCTAACATGTATCCTTGGCTGCATGTACATACACTCGAGGTGGGCCACTTTCACCCCTACTCTGTCATTTTGGAAGTTGCTCTTATTCTTGTAATACACGCTATGGTTTCCACCCCATCCATTGTTTTTTCACTTTCTGTGGATTGTTAGCTCCCTTCCCTATTGTTCCTAATTTAAAGCTGTTGTCAACAGGTTGCTACAAGCTGCAATTATAGTGCCATTGACAAAGTTTAAGCATTTTAATGCAGCACATAAAATTAAATTTCCTTAAAAAACAAGCTTCTCAATATTCTATAGTATATTAATTTTAAAAACAGTGCAATTGCCCAACACCTTGACCTGTGATTTTTACTGTTTATAAGCACAACCTGACGTCGTGATGCTAGATTTAGTCCAAAAAGTTAGAGGACTGTATTTACAACCATAAAATAATTGTTCATTGATAGCAGTAAGCAAAATAAGATGAGTGACAAAAATGCACTTCCACTAGCATGAGTAAGGAGCCCTACCCACTCTCAATCCCTATTATGTGGTCCATGCACCTGCCCGTGAGCCTCATCATGTCTGTAGATGCAGCCAACATAGTGTTTTTCTATTATAGAAGACTCTGGATGTGTCTGTAAGACCTCCTGACTTGTCAACCACTGCTGCTAAGCCTCAGTGGTGTTCTCATAAGCCTCAGTACAGCTGACCTTAATCTTAAGGTCAGCAGCAGAAAGTCTTTAGTCTGTTTCTAAGCTGCTTCAAGCTGGAGGCAATATTGGCTAATCACCAATATGTCATGATTGTATGTTATGGCTTATTCTGCATGGCTTGGGAATGCTGCACTGACCAAAAAGCTGGAGGGACCCTCAGTCAGGCCCAATGCACACTTCGGTCAGAACTGATTTGTGCTTGGCTAGCTCACAGTATGAACTGAACCAGACTGTAGGAAAATAATTATTTTCTTCACTCAAACATGTAGACAGGCCTTTTCCTTTCAGCTCCACATTAAAGAATGTGAGAAAAGTTCTTACAAGGTTCAAGGCTGTGGACCTGATTGCATCTTTGTTTCTTTCTAATGGAGTGCCTCATGCCCTGACAACCCTTTGGCTTTTACCAGTCTCCAAATGAGAGTTTTCTTACCTGTTGTTGATCATGCTTTTAGTCTCATTGTTCCTTATAAACCGAGCTTGCTTGAAAACGCGTGGTGGAGTACTTTTTATAATTCTCTTTCTGGAGCCTCTGACCTGCAATGAAAAAAAAGACCCCTCCTAAACCAAAAATTCTGCCTAAGAAGGTACAATACCTTCAGTGAAACAAAGTGAATTGCAGACTGAATAACTGCTTTGCCCGCTGCACTATAATTAGCCAGATTTCTTTGCTTACCCTACAGTAACCCGTCTGCCTAGTTTCTTCTAGCTGTTAACATCTCCTATTTGAAAGAAACAGAATGTTGTACCCAGAGTAGTTTGCAGAAATATGCTGTCCATTCTTCCTCTCTTCTGACTGTCACCTTTACCCTACTCTGTGCTTGAAATGCATAGATTGTAGGGTTAGGATACAGGAAAACAGTTATAAAAGAGCAACATTTTCAAAGTGTTTTTAATTTTGTATTCTAAGTTTATATATAGATGATCTATCTTTTACAAATTTCTTAAAGGTCAGAAACTTCTGCAAGGCAAATTTAAATTGAATATTTTCAAAATGGCCTTGGAACTTGTACTTGGTTGGCACAGCAAGGTATTAGCAGTGGGGGCATACAGGGGTGGCTTCTGTGAGAAGCTGCTAGAAGCTTCCCCTATGTCTGATGGAGGCAGTGGCAGCTGTTAGCCAAAGCCATGCCCATCAGCCACGGTGGCAGTGCCTCCAGGATAACGAAGTGAGGGGCAGGGGAATCCTGTGCACCAGCAATTGCAGCCAGAGAAGAGAGGAGTGAGAGTTGTGCAGACACCCAGGTCAGTGCAGAAGGAGGGTCAGGAGGTGCTCTAGGCACCAGAACAGAGATTCCCCTGCCGCCCATGGTGGAGACCATGGTGAGAAGGTGGCTGTTCCCCTGCATGAGTACTTGGTGGAGCAGATATCCACCTGTAGCCTGTGAAGGATGCCACACTGAATCAGGTGAGAGCTTGAAGTAGGCTGTGACCCCATGGGAATCCCACGCTGGGGCAGGGTCCTGGCAGGACTTGTGGCCCCATGGAGAGAGGAGCCTAGGCTGGGGCAGGTTTGCTGGCAGAAGTTGTGACCCCACAGAGGACACACACTGGAGCAGCCTGTTCCTGAAGGACTGCACCCCATAGAAGGGCCACAGGTAAACAACCCGTGCTGGAGCAGTTGTAAAGAACTGTAGCCCATGGGAAGGACTTAGATTGAAGATGTTAATGGAATACTGTCTTGCATGGGAGAGACCCCAGCTTGGAGCAGGGGCAGAGTGTGAGGAACCTCCCACTGAGGAGGAAGTAACAGCAGAAACAACATGTGATGAATTGACCATAACTCTCATTCCCCATCCCCTCCAGCTGCTAACAGGGAGGAGATAGAGAAAATTGGGAATAAAGTTAAGTTTGGGAAGGAGGGAGGGGTGAGGGGAAGGTGTTTATGACTTGGTTATATTGTTCTATACCGTACTCTGATTTGTTTGGTAATATTTTAATTTTCCCCAAGTAGAGTCTGTTTTGCCTGTGACAGTCATTGCTGAGATCTCCCTGTCCTTATTTTGACCCAGGAGCCTTTTGTTTTATTTTCTCTCCCCTGTCTAGCTGAGGAGGGAAGTGGTAGAGGGGCTTTGGTGGGCACCTGGCATCCAGTCAGGGCCAACTCACCACAGAAGTAAAGATGCATGTCAAAATTATACTAGTGGATTAGTTCTTAGTCAAGACAGCTAGAGAGCTGAAGAAGGGAAAAACTGACATGCAGAATGATGACATTCTACCAAACTATAAGAAACCTCAATTTTTTTTTACTCTAAATGCTAATCACTCTTTGATACAGCCTTATTGAAGGTGTTTATAGCAAGCAAAAATGAGATCTGCATAAGGAATCAACAATTAGGAGCAGGCACCTTCTGTGCATTCAAGGAAAAAAGTAATTTAAAAATAAAATTGTAAAATAATAGAAGAATTAATTTTGATAATTAATAGCATGCATAGATGAATTTTTGTTTCCTAACTGATTTGTTCTTGAGTATTTTCTTCTGTATAACCACTGCTGTGAGACATAAAAATAACCAAGGTGATTTACTTTGATTGTAGTGTTACTTCTGCTCTACTGCAATTATTTTCTAAGGAAAGGGATAAAATGAAAATGTTTATGATACTTGAATTAAAAAAAAAAAAAAGAATCAAAGAAAAGCTTGGCTTTTAGTGGCTAAATGGTATTGAAATTCAGAAGAATAAGTTACCAGATATAGCAGGGTGAAATTACAGGGGGTGAAAAAAACTTTACATTCATAAATCTGCAAATACATTAAATATGACAAATGGCAACATTGTTCAGCTCCACATGACACAGACACTAAGTTTGGGAAATTTGGAAAACAGGGATTCCAAAACATATATTTAAGTTATGTCTTCTCTTCTCCCTCCTTCCTTTCCCAGCTAGGTGCCTGTTTCTTAGTTTTTTATAACATTAATGGTAGATGTGCTGCAGAATGCAAATTTCCTCAGTTAAACTTAGAATTAAAAAGAAAACTTGGATTTTAGAACTAAACTTCCTGTACATTTGAGTCATATTCCCATTATTCCAATGAGGATTGATTTCTATTAAAATTCCAAACCATTTTAGTCTTTGTAATGAGCCTAAAATAGCTGCCAGCTTGCAGTGCTGGAATTAATGATAATTAAACGTAACACAAAATGTATTTCCATATTTTGTATTGCTTAAATGATTTCATCTCAGATGTAGTATGATTCTTTTTAGAGATGACTACTTCTATTTAATCTCTTTTCCAATTTTAATTTGAATTTCATATTGTTCCTGACTCTTTAATGAATATTTTGGGAGATGGCCATAGCGCTGTTAATTATACTGGAGCCTGAGTATAATTAATTCTTTTGGACCCAAAGTCAGCTAGTTAATCGATTTCTGATGAAACTGAAGATTAAACACAGATAGTTCACTTCTTCTTTCATTCATTTTATTTTTTCCCTCTTTGAATTTAATCAGATTACTTTAGGAGTCATTGCTGGCAAATCAATTTGTGGACCCATTTGGGTTATTATCCAGATGTTAATAAATGGATGATCCACTCAGGCCAGTCACCTTTCTATCTTTTTTTTTTTATTTTATTTTATTTTATTTTATTTTTATTTATTCATTTCTAAAGAAAAAACTTTCAGTTCTTTTCAGAAGATTTACTAGCATTATTTGTAATTCATATTTAAATTATTTTTAAAAGCTTATTAACAAAAGGTTCACTAAGTACTGAATAAAAAGGGATCCTCAAAACAGTTCTCTTAAGACCAGACAATTCACACAGCAAAGAGGTTGTAGTAGTATGAAAAGTAGTGTGGAAGACATTCCTCATATTAGTGAGGCATTAACTTATGTAGCTAAATTTGATTTTAGGGAATGGTCTGAAAAGGCTTAAATGGAAAAGATGAAAATATATTAGTATGTGCAGGAGTTCCTGTCACTTTATATTTTTCTTTTGTTTTCTTTTCTTCCCACCCACCCCACACTCCCAAATGCTATAAATAATGGTATATTTTAATTTTTTTGACAGCAGGAAAACCCCTGAAGGCTGTAATGAGATAATAAAAAAAGGGCAAGGAAGGAATTAAAAAGAACAGAAGGAGGACTTTCTTGTATTCAATGATAAAAACCTTCAACATTTTTCATTTATTACTCTACAGTTAGTAACAGATAGCTCTAGATTTCATACTCCAATGGCTCATGATCCAAGTATACTCTATTACTGTATTCAATATCCTTCTGTGAACAGACTTAAGACAGCTTTTAATGCTATTTCTTTATGAGTGAGTAAAATAAGAGCACAAGTGTGCTGGGTGATTCATTATCTATATTTTCTGGAGAACTAGGGCCAACAGTGCAACATTTAACAATGATTACTTACATAATTTAAACCATTTTGAACAAAATGTGTAAACATATAATTCATTTTCCTCAGCACTTCAGGATTTTATGTGTTAAATTTATATTAATGAATAAAAGCCTAGGTATTGAATAAGAAACACTTTCTGTTTCTCAGATGAAGATCAGGTGTACAGCCTTTGTCAGCATTTCTACTGTTTAACATTCAGTGTTAAATGTTAAAAAAGACAGACTTCATCAATCTGTAGAAACTAAGACTTCACCAGTTTAAAAGCTACTCAGTTTCCTAATTAACGTTCTTATATTGTACTTTTGGCAACCTTTCTGCATATTGGTAGCTGTCAGTGGTTAACTTGAAGTTTTATTTCTACAGCCATTACTTTTACATTTAAAATTAAGTAGTTTAGATAAAACTAACTGTTTGTAGTTTATCACAATATTAAGTCTTTTTAAGTTCAGCCTTTTTTAGGGGAGATATGGGCAAGTATTAAATAGTCATTAAAATTTATAAATAAATAACTTTGAAACTTTACATCTAAAGTTTACCTTACAGAACTCCAGAGTGCTAGGTGAGAAATATACTTAGTCTCAAAGTTGTGACATGAAAAGAAGCCTAACAGAAGTAATGAGAGATGTTTTGACTTAATAATACTTCCACTGATTATGAAAAAAGGTTATCTTCAAGTTCTGCCCTGC
Source organism: Falco naumanni (assembly GCF_017639655.2). NCBI lineage: Eukaryota > Metazoa > Chordata > Aves > Falconiformes > Falconidae > Falco > Falco naumanni. The sequence goes on along the minus strand of NC_054056.1, from coordinate 57,033,632 downwards.
TCTTGGAGATTATGAATAAAACCATTAATTGGTCCAGACCCAAAACAACTTACTCTTTAAATTTTCCTGTTGTCTCAGCTATCAGAACCTGGGAACGGAAGATGACAGTGTTAGAAGATAGCCTACCTCTTTATAACCTTTTATCCCTGAGGTACAAACAGGAGCAAGTAGATGATTCCATCTTCAGACTCATGAAGGACTGCACACTAAATCTTAGTATGCCATAGAATGGAAATTTAGTTCTGTGTCTCAAAACAAGCATGTACTTCCATAGTGTTTTGGTGCTTTGACTGGACACTACTGTGGCCATTGTACTTAAGAAATATTAGAATATGAATGGAATATTAGATTTGCTTTTTTTACTAGTAAAGTGGCAGGGAGAATTTGATGTGTAATTTTTAGAAACATTTTCCTTTATTGCAGAAGTTTGTATGATCAGAAAGATAGTGACTTCCCTGATTTTTTTTAAGCTTGAAAAACCTGTATGATATCTATTTATATTATTCCAGAATTGCAACAATTGTAACTCAGCCAATCATTTAATATTCAGAATAAATAAAAAAAAACCCACCCCCAAAAAACCACACATTGACAGGAAAGCCTATCCAAGAGAGTGAATTTTATGTTTTGTGTGCTTTTTTTTTTAGTGGCTAACACTTCTGTTCATGTTTCCTGTGGAAGTAATGAGACTCAAGGAGACAGACTGTAAGTGTTGTTAAATTCACATTTGTAGTGACATTTAAAGCTAAGAGTTAGGAGATGTGAATTTCCATAAAGCTTTGCTTTTGAAGCTACTCTTACATTACCCAGCTAGAAAGGGACAGCTGATTATATGCATGGAGTTACTGGATGTGAGAGAAACAGCAGAATGTCATACTAACTACATTTCTGCCTTCCATTCCCTTTCCAAAGTTTCAGTCTATGGCAGTGTGGTTTGATCATTTTATATGGATACCTGGACTCAGATGGACAGCTGACCATACTAGTGAACCTTGTATTTCAGAAGTACCCAATTAGTATTCAGTGGAACAGTGTCTTTCTATTTCTGTATTTGGCTTTTAATATGTATTTACCTAGCTAAAGTACATGGAAATAATAGGGAGGATCTGTTGAGTTGCAGGTGTTCCCTTTTTAATAAAATAATCAAATTCAATAAGCCTACTTTTAATATAATCAAAACTAATTCTCAACTTCATGTAGAAAATATCAAAAAATAATTTCATTTACACCTTTCATAAGGTTTATTTACACCTTTCATAAGAGCAACATGAGAAATCACTGTTAATTCTAGCAAATATAATCAAAGGACACTAAATAGCCTGCTGCAGTGAATGGCCACAATGCAGACTGCAATAAAGCAATACTGTTAAGACTCAGAAACAAAGGACAGCCCCATGTGCTGGCACTCCATCTTTCCACGGCTGCATTCCATTGATTTATCTTTCTAAATGTAATTATAGTTATGCTGATAATGATGATGATGATAGCGGTGATAACAATAACAGCTGGTGTGGTAGAAGTTACTGCAAGCAAAATTAGTTTCATTCATTTGAAAAATAATCTGATCCATCAAACTGCTGGATATTGCTAAATGAAGCTATTGATTACAGTATGTGCCAGAAGACTAGAACAAAAGAATTGCAAAATTTTGTGTTGAAATTGCTGAGAATGACTCCAGATTTTTCAGCTACTTCTGTTGCCTAGAGCCAGCTTCAGATTTTGTTATGTTCAAGGTCAGTGCTACAAATCAGAATATGTGCAGTGAACCTTAGTTTTGCTTGCTGGCTTGTTCTGGTTTTAACAGATGCCAAGTATAGTCAAAAATCTATCTAAAAATAAAATCATATTGCTTTGTCTTTAGTTTGTGCTTTGTTTCTTCCCTGTAAATAGATTGTGATTATTTAATTAGTTTATTGTGCTGTTTTTATTATTACTATTATTGTAACTAGTATTTCATACCAAAGAGAATTATTTCAGGGTCTCTGTCCTAATTTTCAACTTTTCCATTGGATTGGACTTAGATATGTAAAAAAGATTATGAACACGTTTTCTTATGTAAAACTACACTTCCAGCTGGCTACAAAAGTGGATAAGGAGAGGGGGCAAACCCACAAAAAAACTGAAACAACAACAATGAACAAGTAAAAATACAAACCAAACCAAACACAAGAACACATTCTCAGAGGAGTAAAAATTATGAGCTCTGAAGTTTGGCTTTGGAGACTGCATGTTTTCTGTTTGCTACACACGTGTATGACAGCTGTTTCTTACCATTTGTCAAAAGGTAAAGTGCCAAAATAATAGGAATATTGTTACTATTAATAGCGCTACTAATAATAATGATACTTTTTCCAACTCTAACTTTACCAGTCCTCCATCTTCAGTGTTGGTTCTTCAGCAAGAGTTCTTTCCTAAGCTTAGTTCTTTATCAACATCACTCTACATTTTTTTCCCTTTAATTAGATTCCTTCTTCAGTTGTTGGAAACTGAAGTAATTTCAAAGACAAAGGTTCCTTATTAAAAGTCATTTTCACTGAAAGGTTAAGCTGAAGGTAGAGCATGATTCCATAATGTTGTAAGCAATCTCACTTCAAAGAGAAGAAATTGTCTAAAAATCCAGTACCTTCTCTCAGAATCACTGAGAGATTCAAACTATGACCATCCAGAAACCCAGAAATCATTCTATGGGCATAACTTTGAACTCCCTGATTCCCAGCCTCCCTGAATCAGAGGACTTCTTGGTTGCTCTTATTCTTTGGGTCTCTTTGGAGTGGACTACTTTCAGCATTCATTTAATCACAAAACCCCCCTTCACAGAGATAGAAAATGAGTCCTACTAAAAGATGAGATTATAGCCTAGAGAAGAGAGTAGTATCCTGCAGGCAGCTGTCTCTCCAGGCTAGACTGCACCATGAGTCAGATAGTGATTATATAAATGACCACACATGTTGCTTAAAAGAAAACTGTTAAAACATTTCCAAAGATGAAGTTTGGAGCCCTGCATCACAACATTTTAAAGCTATCCCTGTTCAAAGCAGAGTAAGAAGTTCAGGCTAGACTAGACCTTACTCTTCCCCTAGATGGCTCCCTTATTAACATGTAGGGATTTTGGGGGGCAGTAAATTCTTTGTGCTCACTGCATACAAAATCTAGCAGTGCTACGGTCTGCCTGATACAGCCATTATCCTGCAGAAAATCCTTAACATTCCGGTAGAATTAAGTTGTATTTCACTGAGGATCATGTTTAGAAGCCAGTATAGGCTCATTAATGAAACACTTTTTTTTACAAAATGTATTCTTTATCTGAACACATTTTAAAACTAGATGTTGTTCAAAAAATAAAATATTGTAGAGATCATGGCCATTTCTTGTGGAAAACTTACCAAACATCTGTCTCCATCCTAATCTAATTGCTAAGGAAATATTTAATGAGAGAAAGTAGGATGGTGATGTATAAAGAAATCCATTTCCATGTGATATGTGAATGTGTGTATTTAATTTTTATGAGGATAAATATTGAACACCTGATGCTTCACAAAATTAATTGTCTGATGCTGGATAGATCAGCTAATATCATTATGGAAATATTCTGAGTGATACACTTGCAATTGCCATGCATATTGCAATAAGGCAGTGCAGTGGGAACTCTTATTTGCCATGGCAACCATTAATTGGATATGCAGAAGGTGGTGTTTTACTTTAAATAAATCTGCCTGGGTCAGCAATTGGATGTTTCAAATAAATGATTTATATTTTACACAGTTTTCCACATATTTTCTCTTCTTGAATTAGTTTTTTCTTCATATCTATGTATTCCTCTGAAAGGAATGGGATAAAATTGAGTGGAACCCTGGGACAAACTGTTTTATGTTTATTTTTGTGAATGCACATTTTGTATTTCTAAGTCTGACAAATAAAAGCTGATTGTAATTACATTTGTGTTCCTGCCATGTGTTCTCAGGCCTCTTTCTCTGTTGTTTCTTTCTCATGTGACTATTATTATGGTTCAAATAGCTGTTTTGCATAAATCATTTCCATAAAATTGTATAGGTTTTTTTTGATTTACAGAGAGTTTGACATAGGAGACAGTCTTTTTATGTTATCAGACTTGTATTTTGATTAAAATACATTGGGAAGTATACATGCAAAATTAACTTCCAAATAAATGAATCCTAAACATGTACTCAGAGAGAAATTAATAAAATCTGAACACAATAGATATTTCAAGGCAGGGAAGTGTGAAGTGCAAAGAGAAGACTGCTCTGAGTTATACATTCCAAAGCTATGGCATATTCACTAATAATTTGTTTAGAAAGAACCTGACTATTTTTATGTTGAGCCATGTTCTCAAACCACTGCTTTTTGGTTGCTTGTGTTGTCATAATTAAAGACAGATGCAATTCTGAAGAGATTTATGAATGTGATTAATTTTAGGCAAGTGAGTAGTCATGCATAAGTCAAGGAAAACAACTCTAGTATTGAAATCCATATTATTTTCTTGCTTATCTGTGAAGGGTTTTGATGACATTAATGAGTCAATATTCATATTCTTCCACAAGATATTAATATTTTCCTTGTTTAGGAAGGCATCTTATTTCAATAAAGGACAAAACCATCTCCCCAATAATAGCCAGTGAAGATACTGATGCCTCAAAGTTAGGTCCACAAGACTTCCCCTTGGAGGGTAGCCCAGGACTTTGTCAGAACTCTGGGCATGTCACTGCTCACAGGCCTGAACCCAGCCCCAGAACAGCACCTAGAACAGTCCATGTGCAAAGCACTGGGGGACAATCAAATGAGCACTCTAGGTTGGGGAAGACTTATCTATAATGCACCATACCCCTGAATAATTTCTTGAATGTGTCCCAGCCACCTGCAGCCTTTGTTTTAAAGATCTGATAAATGTTGGGGGGTTTTGTTTCCTTGTTTTTCTAAGTAAAACTATTGAGGTGTTACTTTTATATATATATATATAAAATTTTGTGAGTAAATAAGTCTTCCAGAAGTGGTTCTTGGGTCTTTGCTTACCTGATAGAAACCAGCAGAGGACAGAGTAGGTCATAATATATTCCTTTTGAGGTTACTCCATAGTTTTTCTGTGGAAACCACACCACCTTCCAACCAATCAATAGACTGCTATATAAAAGGTATGTTTCCTTCTTTGCGCATGTATACATCAATCTTTCTTATGCAATGCAGCATTGATCCAATACTTATCAACAATGCTTTGAGAATGTCTATTGGATTGGGCATCTCAGAAAATACAGGCTGTGAAATTTATATTTAGCATTTAATTTCCTTATTTCTTGATCTTAGGCTCATGGCTCCTTGGAAAAAAGATTCTAACAAGCATTTGAATGCATATGGATTTATGTGCTCTCCAGATCCTTTCCTGACTCAGGGTCATAGTATTTTCATATCCTGAGGAAAAATCCCTGTAACTGTATGAACTTTGATAGAAAACATAGTATCTTTTCCTTTTATCTTTTCTAATATTTTTGGATTAGATATTAATTTCTTTTTATCTTTTTTCTAATATCTTTAGATAGATACTAGTTTACAGATCAAGAAAATACTTAAAGTAATTTAGTCTTGGTATGCCAGAAACTGTTTATGACATTTTTATTCTAAGCATAATGAGGATGTATTAACTTTAATTGAAGTCATCACTAAGATGTGTTGAGCTGAAATGATCCAGAGCTACAGCAGTCAAAAAGTCATGGTGGTGACACAAAAATTTCTGGGTTTAAGCTGTCCTGTCATGCAGACAGTTATAACTGAATCCATCTAAAAAAGTAAGTATAACCTTGTGAATTATTCCATTACATTAACCCTGAAATATCCTTTTTGGTCCATGATAAAGAAAATAACATCAAGGATTGTTATCAAAGGAGTGAGCAGGTTTAATTAGCAAAGGAAATTGTTAACAAGTGAAATATTTCATATGAACACTTTCAGTCAATGCAACGTATCTTATTTATATTGTATTTAATGTAAATTAATCTATTCCTGAGAAATTCTCCATGTTTGAATGTTTGGATTTTTTCCATCAAAGTTTCCTACTTTTTCCTCCAGGTTTTCTTGAGCTGACTATTGACGGATTTAAATACATGGCCCAGCCTGTATTATATTGGATATTTACAAATTAAGAATTTCAGAATTAGTGTATGGGTGGTTGCCTGGTTTACATATAAACAATCAGATCATTAGCAACAAGAGTTCAGCATAACCGTGTTCTAGCATAGAGCAAAGGGTGTCAGTGCTCAGTTTACACCAAAGTCCTTAACCAATATGGTATAATTTTCCATATTTATTGGGCCTGAAGACTCATACTTTTTAATAACAGTGCAATGTGAGCCAAGATTGTAGCGGTTATGTTAAAGAGGCCTCCCATGTAAATGATGAGTATGAATGATCTCTTGATTTTTTTCTTCAGTTTTAAATATTTTAGGAAGGGTACAGATGTGTTCTTGCTTATTCCCTGGTCCATATCTTTAAAAAAAAAATGTGCTATGGAAAAAAAGGAAGAAAAAAGGCAAAAAGAAAGGTTTTGTTAAGGTATTTTTAATGTAATAGTTAAACAAAAATGTATCTGATCCATTTGCCAGCTCTTTTTTTCTGTGTGGGGGGTTATTGCTGCCATCCAGGCAGCAATCATTTCACAGAATGTGACGTGACTTCTTTAGAATTCAATTATGTTTTCTCTCATGTCAGACAACTTTAAATGATCATTTGAATTTTGGTCCCTTGACATCAGTAATAGTTACAATTCATAGCAGATGACTCCTCAGATGTCAGAAGCTTGGGACAATGGAGAAAAACCTTTTTATTTTTCATGTAGATAACAAATGACAACCAGGATGATTCAGCAGTGCCTGTTACTGTGGAAGTAATCTTTATTATTTTAATTTCTGCATAAAAAGATACTCAGAAGTTTGATTGCGCACTCATTCATTTTAAAAGGCAGAAGTCTGCATGACAGGTAAGTTGGTGACTGGTTTTCTTCAGTGAGGGACCACATCCTGCATGGGCGTCCACAGAAATCCTTCTTTTCTACCTTCCTTTGTCTGGGCTTTTGGTTGCATCAGTGACTGATACCTTTACTACACTTCCAAAGACAGGGACCTTCACATTGACTGTCCCTCTTTCATCAGGTTTATTTGGTTACGGTGTTGACTTTCTCACCCACTGTCTTGTAGGAGTTGATGCATAGTTGGTAGCTAGAGCTTTTTGAAGTTATTTAGCCAACAGGTGGGAGAAGGGAAAAGACTATAAAGGAATGAATAAATTTGCCTCATTGGTGAATGAGGGTGTGCAAATTTACTTAAAAAATGAAATCTAGACATCTGGTTAAATTTCCATCTAGAGATAGTGGGAAATTCTATAGAAGTACTGACCAAGTGGGGTTTTTTTCCCCCCTTTTTGTTTTCCTTCTTTACCTTTGCTTTACCTGTCTACAAATTATGAAAATTTCTTTATGATAAAAATCTTGCTACAGTCATGTTTGCCTACTTCATTTCTACGTTAATGATCTACACAGGATAGATATTGAATTTTTAACAAATATAACTGTTCAAATTTGGAAAGGTTGGTTATTAGCTGCTGCAATTTATTAAGGGGATTGTACCTGTAATCTTTCATCCACACTGATATAAATTAGTTTCTGCATAGCTTTTACAAGTTAACTGTTTTTGACCCAGTTCTCCTGGAAGTGTTTTTCACAAAATACAGTGTTAAAATTAACACAATTTTTGGTACATTGCTTGTTTCTTTTAATGGAGTTAATGACAGGATCTCCTTTTCAGAAATACTTTCCCTTAGTCATTAGCATCCTCAATCTGTGCATCTTTAGGACATTTTGCAAAACCCATATATTTTCCATGAATCTAAAAAAAAAAAAAAAAGGGAGGATTTGTTTTCTTTTCATGGTGATTATTTGCCGATATAGATATTATTATGCCTATATCATGCATTTGTCATTTAATTAAATTCTCCTTTATAAATGGTTTTCAGAACTTCATAGAACTAAGCAAGTTGTCTCAGCCACACTGTGTACATGGCTATGAATATACCTGTTAAATCGTGGTACTCATGACTTGGAATGCCTTATTAAAAATAGGTGGTTTAACATACATCTTGGACCTCAAGTTGTTCAGATATAAAACTGAAAGTGAGCAGTCATCTATCAAAACAAAAATTATTGTAGATTTCTAAAAGTCCATTGTTGGTTTTCTCAGTGAGTATTCGTAGTACCAGAGTATGTAAGGACTTCCAGATATATCTGGAATGTGGGGTTGTTCTGTTTACAGATCTCCACAAGAATCATCCTCAAATTTGTTTTTGAAGACTTTATCAAATTATCTTTAATAAAATTTATTAAGTACATCGTGTGCATTTGAATTATTGTACCCATGGTAGAGATAATTTCAAGATAATCTGTACAATAGCCCAAACCAGAATGTTTCTGCAAATTGTATACTTTTAGGTCCAGAATTCATTGCCAGTAGAATAAGTTTTTGATTTAGCAGTTTAAACACAGTCAAGTATTGCAATATACAAAACAAATCATCTAGCTCTAGAAGCAAAGCTTACAATGAACAGTGCTTACAGAAATGAAATTCGCAGCCTTTTGAAGAACTAGGAACTGAAAAAGAGTTATTGCAGTGCTGTGGTTTCTCTGTTTTCAAATTGTGGTGTTCAAAAGTAGTTACATAGGTGTCATCTGTAGAGAAAAAAAATACGCAAAAATGCCCATTTTGGAATACTTGGAGGTCTCAACAGTATAAGGGGAAAGAAAGTATAAATTATTAAACAGACATGAACACTTCCCAAGCACTACGATGCCTTTGTACTGTACGTATTGCTATATTTCATTTTTTAAAAATAAATTTCACAGAATAATTTTGGTTATAAGAGCCCTTAGAGGTCCATCTGGTACAACCTCCTGATCAGCTCTTATCTAACTTAATGTTAGATCATTAGTCATTAGATTTGTTTGGTTGCTTTTTGGTTGGTTTTTGGGTTTGTTTTTTTTTTTTTAAACATCCCACTAGATTTTTTCTTGCAGTTGTGTCCTTGCTTTTCACCCTTTCACTGTGCACCTCCCAGAGGAATTTAGCTTGGCCTTCTCTATATCCTCCCATTAGATTCCTGATGAAACAGTGAAATCCCCTCAGCTTTCTCCAAAATGAACAAACCCAGCTGGTAGCCTCTCCTGCTACGCCTTATGTTTCTGCCCCTAATTATCTTGGTGACCCTCTACTGGATTTGCTGTCCTCTGCTGAGCTTGCTCTAGTCAATATCCTTCCAGTACTAGGGAACCCAGATTTAGACAGGTTAATACAAAACAAAACAAACCCATATAGTTTTGCTTAGCGCACATTCACGAGGTGTAGAAAAATATGATTATTTTCCCTGAAATAGCAATGATGATCTAATTTGTCAAGTAGTAAACATGAACAGATGGCTAAGCACTACACTGGCTGATGTTGCTGGATGGATTTCTTTATACCTATTCTCAGTTGCAAATCTCTAGCGCCAATTTTGGATGCAAAGTAAACAGGAGGCCATCATCAAAGTATTTAACTGAATCCAATTAAAGAATTCCTACTATTGAAGTTTTCCAGTAGTTCTTACATTGAAATAGTTAAACTGGACAATATCTATGCAATATATAAGTAGTAAAACTTCTCTGTAGATAAAGGATAACTTTTATATCTCCTTCTCCAAAATAGTATTCTATTTTTTTTTCTAATTAATATCAAATACCCACAAAAGAATGTAAAAAGCTGAAAAGTATGTTTCCCATTACAGTTTGCCTATATTTTTACAGATCACTGCATACTCAGATTTGGCAAAGTTTATAGTAGAATCTTTGTGTAAGAAGCTTAAAAAGACTTTCCAGAATATTTAGTCAAAAATTGTATTCACCTGAAGCTTTTCTGAACTTCTTGAATCAGCAAATTAAATTATATTTCACGCAAAAAGCTCATTAATTTTTATTTTTAGTACCTTTTATTTTTTGCATCCCCTGGCCACAGATATCATGAAAACAAATATTCTCCAGTAAAGAAACCTTTGGCTTTCATTATTATAAAGAAAAAAAAAAAACAAAACCACCAAAAAAACCACACACCAAACAACAACAAAAAAAAAACCAGAATGGGAAAGGTAGTTCAAATAACTTACTTGAACTGATACTCTCAAGACAGAATATTGGGCCACAGTGGTCTTTCTTACTTCCCTAAATTCAAACAGCTCTCATTCTTATTCTCTTCACCCTCAAAGCCAACAGCACTTAAATCAGTAATCCTCCTTAAACACCTGCAGTCCGCTACTAACGCAGTACTTTAATGATCTTCATAGCAGTATTCTCTTCCAGTGCATTTTGCTATACAAAATGAGAAATTAAACTGTCCACTTACAAATATTTTTTAATTGAGAGTCCCTGTAAAAATATCTATATTTCTGAAAAATAAAACCAACTAACATTCTTATTGAAACAAACACAGATTTTTTTATGATTTTCTCATTGGCAGTGTAACAAAACATTTTAAAACCTTCATATTATCAAATAATTACACAACACTTAAATATACAATTCAAATGATCATTTATGTATGATGTTGATGAGAGAATGCTATTTGTAAATTGTGCTTATAAAGTTTTAACTATCTTCTCCATATGGAAGCCGAATTTGAAGCTTACTTTTTAAAATAAAAATATTTTTCTCTGTTCAAAAGACTATGGATATTGTTACAGGGGAAGCAAAAGGAAAAAATCAAACATAATAAAATGCACAATAGAATCCTTCACACCCTGGCTAGAGGTGTCCACATTCTGCATTTATCAAAACAACTAAATAAATAAATCAAACAAACAATACAAAAGAAAAAAATTCTGAAGGTCTCTGTTATTTAAAATTCTACTAGCAAGTGTGAAAAATTCCAATTCATTTGGCCGTTCTCAGCTGCTGGCACATTCAGAGCAATATTTAGCAGGCTTCCAGCTATCTATGGTCAAGAGATCTGGAGAATTAGAAATAATTCCTCTTAGCTGATTAGTTGCTATACATAAGCAAACGGGTGTTTGCATAAAATATATTGTTCTTTTCACAGTTTTCATTGTAATTATATTCTATCCTTGTGCCTTTATCGCACCTCTTCACATCATGTTATACCATGTCCTACCCACATACATGCTGTGACAAGGCCAAACTGTGTGATGAAATGTAACCCAGAGTCGGGGACAGCAATAAAAAATATTCTTGCCTCCTTCCTCCTACAAGGTAACCTCTTATATCTAGGAACAGAAATAAGCCTTGTTCCCATTTGGCCTAGTTTTAACCAGGATTTAGATTCAATGTCAGAATAAAATCCAAAACTGAATTACTCTGGTCAGACTGATGGACATCTACAGAGGCATCATGATTATGCACAACCTTTCACCACTATAAGCTATTGTAAGAACTGAACAAAGAGAAAAGAGGTATTTCAAAGCTATTTGAAATAACACAGTTTTTCCAGTTCTTCTCTCAGTAACACTTATTGACCCAATGCATCTGTTTACCAAATGCATAAATTCAGATTTACATTTTTCACATTCTCTTGGATTTTTGTTTGGAGTTTTTGTTTGTAGGTTTCCTTGTATGTTTGCTTTCCCCTATTCATAATAATTCTATGAATAGACTAATTGTGTTGGTTGTTACAATGTTTTGGGACAATAAAAAGGAAACTAATAATTTTTACCCTGGCTGATTTATTACAATGCATCAGAGAAAGAAAAAAAGAAAGAAAATATTAGGAAATTTGGTGCATATAAAGTGCATATAAACAGATTGTCTAGTTATTTTAAGTTGCAACACCCCCACACTCCCCACATGCCCACACTCACCTAGATATTTTAAGTATTCTGAGGAAAACAAGATACAGCAAAACTAGAACTCAATGATTATTATTTTTTTTACTTGGAAAATGATTATTTTCTACTGTATTATAAATCTGTCAGCTTTTCTCATTATCAAGATACTCAAAATATTGTTTAATTATTTTTTTTAAGATGTGATAGAAGTTTGTTTATTTTTTTATTTTTTAGCAGCAGCAATACCTGTAGCCACTCGATTCAGTGTTCCTACTGTGCACTACTCAACATTTTGTATCTAGCATTGTTTATACAATTTGCATTAAACTGTAACAGAATAAGAAATCGGATTTGTTGGATTTGAAATTTCTCAGAGTGAGGAGAGCTCTTATCAATTTTGCTTACAGGTCAAGTTAAATTCCTTGCAAGCAATATGGGATTTAAAGATTTAATTATTGCTTATCTGTATTCTGGTGGGGTGATGTTAGACAGTTTACAAGTCTCTAGTGGGATTTAGTTTCCATTGCTTGCCTCAATCCAGTGGAAATACACCCAGTAACTTCAGTGTCCTTTATATCACGTATTTAATGAATAAAATGAGACCCCAGACAATCTTGTGGGTTTTTGTTTGTTTCTTTCTACCTTTCTTTTTTCTCAGCCTTCCTCCACCCACCCACCCCTCTTTACAGCAGAATCAGTGGGGAATAGAAATATGTTTGTGGGTTTTGTTGAAGAAACATCTCCTTGCCTTTTTTCCTGTTATTTAGAAGAAAGAACAAGGCACAGTTATTTAGTCTCATTTCTCTTAGAATGTGAACTTTAAGTCTGGGTGCTAAAACTTTTTGCCAGTGAGTTCTATGACTTGCTCCTATAAAAAATATTGTTTATTCAGCTTGCACTTCCAAGTTCCAAAAGCTTTGTATAGATAATTGCATTCTATGCACAGTTGTGAGCATGGCAATAAGCAATCAGTCAATTTCATTACTGTGAGGGTGATACTGTCAGGGCTATACCCAATGTCATTTGCTTCCCTGCAACACATGCACAACACACTCCAAGTTCCAGTGTTTTCCTGTTATTACATTTTAAATCATACAGCTAACAATAGCTTTACAGTGACTTGGAAGCATGTCTGCTATGAATACAAATATCAAGAGATTAATAATTTTGTTTAAAAAGAAGAACTTTGATTTGTAATGGGATAACCAAGTTGGAAAATGCAACCTTGTTCCTTTCACCAGCAATAAAATAATAATAATAATAATAACAATTTTATTATAAAATATTGTAAAAATAAATTATATGCCTATGGTCACAATATTGTCTTCCTCTGTTATGTCTATCATCAAAACAAACAAAAAAAAAAAGGCAAGAAATTAATGGTTAGAAGTTGTTCTTTTTTAGTGATACATCTCTTTATTTTTAATGGGTTTAAACAAAGAAACCCAGGACGCTTATTTAGAAATTTATCTTTGACACAATGCCACAATTGTAAAAAATATTCCTTTTTAATGACCTGAAAAGAATAGCACTAGATAATACAGTTTCCCAGATCTCACATTTGTAGAGTGCTATGCTTATCTGTTGACACAAAGCTGGTATAAAAGTATTTTCCCTTGCCTGTGGGATTTTTCCCCAAAGAAAGGGCAATCCTGAAATGGCAGAAAGCCACCAGAATAATTCCTGCTATTTTTCTCAGCAAAAAAAAGGTGGAGGCATACCTTAGTTTATTCTAAGGAATAAGGTTGCTGTCCTTGTGTTTGCAACATTAGAGATAAAAGACACTAAACAAAATGTGTGGAACTTTATATATTTTCATGCTGTATTATTGTGACAGTCCTTTTTCTACAATGTTAAGGACAATATCTCAGTCATGGACTGATTGGCTGTATATATATATATATATATATACAATTAAAGATAAATAGAGGCAGTCAGGAACTTACTGTAAAATATTTTGCTTAGTACATTTGGTACAGAGTCAAGATGAACTGTGAAAATATTCTGTTTGAATATTCACTTGATACCCACACCTCCCCTGAAGAGGGGAATCCATAATTTAAAAAACCTGTATTTGAATCTCAGTTTGGAATAGGAATTTGATGTGGAGTCTCCAGTATGCTCTGACCATAATATGAACAGTTTTTGTAGACTATTTATATCTTAGTCTTCCAGTCTGATAAGAACTCAACAGTCAGTTCTCTTCTATTCTCTTGAATATCAGAATTACAAGACTCAATTATCTTTCTTGTAATGACTATCTGGTCCTATGTATAGCTAAACCTTTTGGTACAAACTATAGAAGTTCCAGTATTGCTAGACTGGGTGCTCATAATACATGATTGCTGGTTACTCTCTTGCTTTTTCATAGATAAAAGTTCAATTTTTATTGTACTAGGGCTTTTGAAAAGAGCTCTCTGAATTTATAATAAAGTATCTTACCAGATAAGCATGTCTTTGCAGTGGCAGAAATATTTCTTTCTCAGACTTTTTAGTGGAAAAAAAAAAGAAGGAAAATCCTTATTTCTCTCCCAATTCAAACAGGTAAAAAAAAAAAAAAAAAGAATGTTAAAATGTATCATTAGGGCAAAAGACACTCTGGGTTCTTTTCTTTAAGACCATTTTTTTCTGCTCAATACATGCATGCATATACATGGATTCCAAATGCATGTTTTGGTAAAGATGCTATTTTCTCTTTTTTCCCTAGAGCAACACATATTTTAGTCCCTTTGTCAAAATATATACTCTGATGTTATATTGTATTTCCTTTATACAAATATATATGCGTGTACTTCAGCGGGGAGTTCTTCAGTGCATGATACCTCTATATGTCCCATGTCTCATAAAACTTGTCAAGGAGGAAATTTTTCTGAAAGTCACATGTTATGGAAATGCTACTGTAGCTGAGTCATAATGGAGTCACTATGATTACAGCAGTTTATATAGAAGAAAATATTGTTCTTGTTTGGACAAAGAAAAATGTTTTTCAGCACTTGAAAACACTATTAGTACTATGGACAGATGTTTTTTTAAATATATATTGCTCATTTTTAAGAAAATACAACTGACTTAAAGAATGTGAAGGAATTAGTGCCTGCCTTCTTGATATTATCATAAAGATGAGTGCTGAATGTAAACCCTAAGGTTGTTCTTTATGTTACTGACAGTGACACAGAAACAATGATTAACAGCCAAAGAAAAAATCTTCTGCCATCCATTTCTCCACCTTTTAAGGAAGGAAAGGAAATTACTTAGTAAAACGGTTATTCTAGTGATATTTATACTTTGCACCGAATGTCAAAGATATAAAACCAAAAAGATACAAGGCTAAATGCTGCATTAGGTACCCTCCTACAAAAATCACAGTCTTAAAGCTTTCTCAGCATTCATATCTGCTGAAGCTCATCTTTTGCTTTCTGTTAGTTTCTGTCTGGCAAGAATTTGAAGAGAAATTATCTGGATAAAGCCTCCAGTTCTATATAATCAACAGTCCCAGATAGTTCTTTGTTGATGTCCCCACTCTAACTCCAAGCCACCTGTAGTTTCCTGCCTGTTCCCACTGGCAAGGCAATTCCAGGAGCTGGAGAGTTCAGAGATCTGCTAAATCAGGAACTGAAGAATGAACTAAATTCTGTTATTTCAGAAAATAAACTATTCCACAGGAGACAATCTGGGTAGTATGGAATTTGATATTGTTGGGTGAAGAAACATAAACTTCAAACTGTCTTGCTTCTCATCAGCATAGCACATCGAAGATCACAGGGGCAGCCTATTTACAACCACAGCTTGCTGGTGGAAATGCTGTCATGGTAACACTGATAAAGGACTGAGGGATGCTGAGCCAAGAAGTGATGCACAAAACATTGACAAATCTAGTTGTGAATAGAACACCCAAAATTAATTTATTTTAAAGTGTGTGAGTGGGGATATAGCTTTGCAAATATAGAGGTTATCTAGGAAATTTTACTTCTTTCATCAGCTGAAGCAGAAACCATGACATATTCCTGACTTTAAACAATGGGCAACTTTTCACTGGGCTGGTTGTGCATAAATAAGAGACAATTACAAGTAAGTACCATTTTTATCTGCATGGATATCCTGATCCTGATAATTTTAATCAGCTCCTAAATTTTTCATTTCAGAAAAAGAAATAAAAGTTGTTCAACATTTCAGTTAATTAGAACTGATTTGAAACCAAAATGGACACTGATCTTTGGAAAATTTAAATAAGGTCTGAACTGTGTCTACCATCTTTATACGTATGAAAAAAAAATGTTTAAAAAACATTGAAAGTATAAGAGAGGAAGGAAAGTATATTTCATATGACAAGTAAGAATGTCCCAGATTCTGTAATCAAGCAAATATGAGTTGTGGCAAGCTCAGTCAGAACAATGCAGGCAATGAGGAGAAAGGCAACTCAGCATGAAATAACCTGAATGATTGAAAACCTACTAACAATTTTCTACGACTAAATAGAAACTTGCCAGTAAGACAGAGCACATATGTAACACTACAGAGAAAAATTGAATGTTCCCTTTTGTACAAGCCCTGCCAGATTAGCTGTGAGTAAAAGCTGTTAAACTAGCAATTTGTGCAGTTAGGACATTTTTCCATGGCTATCTTGAGACATCACAGAGTTTAGTCTGAGAGAATCATTTCCACACTTTTCTGGTTGAAGTTGCTCTTTTCTTACCCCACCTTGACTTCATTTCTTTCTTCTGTATTTTAAATTCAGATTTCAAATTTACACTGATGAAAGTAGAAGAAAATAAAAGAGTAATGTGTAGATATTATTAGTTATACCTGTCAAAAATGCTGCTGTGTATAACCGCAGTGAAGGAGCCAGTAGAGGATGGGTCTCAGCCTGTCTTTCCCAGTCCTCCTAAATCACTTTGCTGGTGCCACCTTTTACTCAAAATGTCTCTGGGGCACTGAAAACAATTTTTATGGTTTCTTAGCACAGTCTGGTTTTGTGATTTGCCTTTTCATTGTTTTCCAGTTACACCATTTTTCTTCTTTCTTCATCTCTACAATCAGTTTTATCTGGTTCACAAGGTTGCTCACCAGTAGCCATCATTGCTTGACCACTACAATTTGCATTTACAGACTGGTACCTCCTGGTGTTATCCTGTGTCTGCACTTTTCCCTATCACATTTCACCCTGGAGTAGGCAATTCAATTCTGTGCAAAAGAACTACTTGTTCTATCTACACACCAAACCCGCACCAAAATAAATATTGGCAATACAACCTGACTACAGGTAACTGCTATCCCAGCTGAACAAGCTTGAAAACAGCTCAGGCCAAAACAAGCCCAGACAAGTCCCAAGACCCTGCACTGTTAGGTCAGGCTGTGACCTTTTTACTGTTACTGTACTGGTATCAAACCTGTCATGAGACTGAAAACATAGCTAAGAAACCAAATGAATACCCGGGCCATTGTCCTGCATACTATTATTTGCTCGCATGGTTCTAATCTGGCTAATACTTGGGAACGATTATATGGGATACAGCTACTGCATGAACTGTAGTTTCATATATCCATTTCCAGGCCTCGATTAGGAGGCCAGGAGAGCTTGGTTTGGAAAGAAATTGAAAGAATTACCGTAAGTAAAGGGAGTTGTGTTGGGAGTGTGCTAAATTTAGGAATATAATACATTCAAGTGGTAGATAGTTGTTGCTTGATTGAGGGTTGAAAGAAAAGTGACACAAGCCTAGCTGTAAAAATTGTAGTGCTTTAAGAAGAATTGTTAGGACTATACCAAGATAGATCTAGGCAAATCACAGGGAAAGACTATTCCTAGTATGCTTTTTTTATAAAGGCCTGAATATTCTGCTTGGATTATTGTTTTGCTCTCACAAAAAAAAAAAAAAAAAAAAAAAAAGGTGTTTCACCAATGTTGGAAGGAGATTTCCTAGAGATGTATGGAAAGTCAATTGCAACACAGATATTATTCAGATTTTAGAAAATTGTATTTTTAAAAGGAATAGTAAGATTCAGGAAAAAGAACAAATTGTTTAAACCACAAATAAACTGACCATGTTTTCCTACTGAATATGAGGCACAAACTATGAGCAAGAGGTATGTGACATTATAAGCAACTGAATGCTTTATACTCTGAAAGACATGACATAATATGTGTACATAATATATATTTTTCTTATAAAATAACACTTTCTATGGTTCCTATATACTCTTTTACTACTAGCTTCTGATTATTTCATTTATTCCTTTCTATACAATTATTTTAGCACAGCCCAGTTTGCCAGTGTTAGGAAGTTTACACTTCATGTCATATAATCTCAGTTAAAATACTTATTTCCAGTGTCTTGGACTTCAAATCTCAATTTTCATTTGGAAATATTTCTAGCTTTCATAGTTGCACAGAAGATCATGGGACTATAACTTTTCTCCAAGACAGAATATATATTACAAAGAATCTTTTAAAGATGTTTTCATTATTCTTAAGGTGTCACAAATGAGTGGTTTAAGTTAAGTCGCTTAAAGAATCACCATCAAAGGCATGAGTGAAAAAGTTTTAACAGGAACTTGTGGAACTGTGACTTCACAAAGTTCAGTGGCAAGGTTCGCTCTATTACTTACTATGTAGATTAGTCACACAAAGAGAAATAAAATTAAAATCAAGCTGGAATGGTTTACACTGAGACTAAAAATGTAAGATCAAGGGAGACCCTCCCATTGAGTCAGGAGGTTCAGAATGGACCCCCTGCTTTCTAAACTCTTAACAGAACTTAGATGCAACTAGACCCAGTCCTAGTCTCAGACTTGAACAATGGTTTATATCTAAAGAAATATAAAGGAATAAGGGAAAACCTCTCATTGAGTCAGGAGGTTCAGAATGGACCCTCTTACTTTCTAACTCTTAATAGAGTTTAGGTGTTGCTATATCCAATCCTAGTCTGAGGATCAGGTCAGTTGTTTAGGTCTAAAGAATATAAAGAATATTCACAGTTTAAGATGATCATAGTATTTTAGCAGTACTTAATCATCAACTAATCAAACCAAATAGAATTTACTTAAATTATAAAAGTGGCTTAACTATGGATTCAAAATGATAATATTTCTTCTATACTTATTGTGAAGTTATTAAATCAATTCACACACACCTGCACACAGACACGAAGGAATAGATTATAAAGATATCTGCACAAAGGTATACCTGTTAAAAGTTCCTCAGTGAAGTATTCATGTCGAGTGCCTTCGCATTTCTCAACAGGCAAAAGGCTGAGCCTGGGGAAGCAGGAAAAATCAGACCCGCACCCCGTGGTCAGCTTTCAGTGGCAGTTCCCCTGGTATTGCAAATATGGGGGTTCACAAGGTCTGAGAGGCAACTCGCTCAGAGGGGGATGCTGCTCACAGCCCACTGCAGTCCAGGAGAGCTCAAAGGGCCTCACTTAGGACCATTGTTTATAGGTTCAGAGATGACTGGCTTTAGTCATCAGTAATTCTCTGTCCTGGCCTCAATCTGAGTTGGTAACTAATGGACTTTTAAAACAATTCCATTGATGGTGGCACCATACTGCTCGGAGTCATACTAAAGAGCGTTCCCAGGCTTGTTAGGTATGTAAAGGTCCAAATAAGGAATCCTCCAAGGATAGCAAGTGTTATTGTTGTTCAGATAAGGGATGTTCCTGGTACAGCCAGTGCAGTTTCCCACCTCAGCCATGCAAGAGTTGCCAGTACGGTCAAGGGATGCTGAACTGCCCAGCCCATTACACAGAGGCTAAGCCCTAACAGGGATTCCTGAGCTGGTAGAGCACCCCGGGGAGGGGGCAAGATGCACCACCACACAAGACAGATGAAAGCAGTGGGAAAGAAACATCAGTTTTTATTTCTTTGTTCTCATGACTACCTTTGGTATTTGTTTTTTCGGGGGTTTTGCAACAGCAAATTTAGTTGATTAAATATTTCTGAGCCAAATAAATTTCCTTGCACGCATTCATATAGGTACCAGCAGGGATCATATTCACCTCAAAATCAATGTTCTGCATTGAAGGTTTAGAAAACAGTCCATCTATTAGTTAGCTGTCAGCCACATTTTCTAATTCTTTATAATTCTATCTCTGCTGAAAAGCAAGTTGCCTTGGACTATGACTTTTTTCTCTTTAAGATTTTTTTCTGTAAATGAATAGGTAAGAATGAACATCCCTGAAAAGAGTAATCCTTGGAGAACAAAATATTGCATTTCTCTACAAATGGGATAAAATTCCACAGCTGTTTAAACTAGCCAATCTGAAAACATATTTTTTGCTTTTAAGATCTAGATCATAAAGATCAGTTAACACAATGATGTCTTCAACCTGTATTTTAAGAACTACTGGTATCAGTAGCATCGCTTGTATAAATTACCCCTCCTATAGCTTATGTAAATGATGACTGTACTATCAATCCTTAAAATTAAATATGTCCATAAACCTTGAAAAACCCAGTGAAGACAGGTATATCACATACCATTAAACCTCCAAGCGTCTTTTTTTTTTTTTTTTTTCTCCTAAGTGAAACTACAAAAACAGCTGGACTCTCACAGCACAAATTAATCCAAGGAGGAAAAAAAAAAAAAAAAAAGAAAAAGAAAAGGAAAAAACCCCAAGCCACACACAAGAAAAAACACAACAAAGAAACAAACTGCAGCAGCAAAGACACAGGTAAATCATCACTGAACTTAGCCAAGTATATTTAATAAATACTTGGATGAAAAATTAAAACTGCCTTGTATCTTAATAGGAGGCAGTGTTTGGAAGGATCAAACATGCTTTATAGCAATACAGTCACCAGTAGCTGTCAGTTCAGCCAAATGACTTAGCTGCAGGATGCCTTCTGTGCATCATAAAGCCTCCTCAAACTGACAAACGTTCTGCCACTTGCTGCAGATGCATGGCTATTGTGCACATCGAGGACTGAATATGTCATTACAACCTCCTGTATCCCTAATTTGTATTGTCATGTGAGAGCTCAAACCTGGAATGAGGCCCTGAAGGCACAAGAACTAATGAACTCTGCCTGGCATTGGAAGATTAATCCATCACCGGCATGAGGTGGCCCTTTCCTTTAGCCTTTGTTGATGAAAATTTTCTAATGTCTCATGCCAAGTGACATTTTCTTAACTGTGCAAGACGCAATATTCTTCTAACATTAACCTTCACATAGCAAAGTACAATGGTTAGAATAGTCTAACCATAATTTGAAGCACTTCTTATTAAAACATGGTAGGAGATGGAAAATAAAATAAAATAAAATAAAAAAATATATTAGGCTGACATTCCCTGTTTTCCTATGGACTTAAAAAATAAATACAGAACAAAGTGAACATTTCTATGATAGCAATATTTGTCTCAAACCAAATAGACATATGCATGGATTTCAGTAGGAAGCCCATTTCATCAGTATTAATGTTAACACTAGCACCAAGTAGCTAATATTATGCTAATCCATCAAACTGTAACTATTCTTTTTCCCTCCAATCCTACTAAATTTGTCACAAAGACTTTCAGATTGCTGGTTTTCTGCAGAAGAACCTTTATCTCAATACATCAAAATTTGAAAATTATGAGATTCTAGACAGGTTCTTCAAGAAACATTAGCTGCCCAGACTTTGTAGTTTTCTAAAGTAAGTAAATATCCCCATATTTTAAAAGCAGTGGGGGAATAGATTTGCATGATTTTGTTGTTGTTGTTTGTTTTATGTTTTTCCAAGAAAATATTTGTCTTAATTTAACCATAACTTTGATAATCCTAGTAAGATCCAACTTTATGGATGTAACATGAGGAATATTCCAAGTTATCTACTTTCATTATCCATTGCCTGATCTAATATGTCCAGTCCTCTACAATATAGGATAGTTAGCAAGTGCCTACTGCGTATCTGAGTCAGAAAGACTAAAGGGTGATTTGCATCAGACGAAAACTAGACTTGAAAACAAAACAAATTCTTCCCAGTCTGATCAGCCTACCTGGGCCTATCCAGTTCAACAGACAATAGTAGCCAGTAGCAGATATTTAGTGAAACATGCAACAGTTCTTTCCCTGAGACACTCTTTCTGTAGCCAGCAGTGGACCTTATGGCTGAGTAGGTACTGAATAATTTTCTTCAAATATCTGATGTGTTTAGCTCCCATACAACTATTAGTATTACCTTCAAATCCTAGGCTGATGGCATCCATGGGATTTGATCCTTATGATGTGACAGTGGCTCTTTCCTTCTCTTTTTCTGTTAGCTCAGGTGACTATCACCAAACTGTGTCAGTAACATCCCAGTGTACCGGGAACTGGAGTGTTGTTCTTGATCCAAACTTCTAAGCTATTTACACACACTGTTTGTTACTATTTCTTTCTTTATGTATAGTGGAAGAAAGAAAGGTTTCTAAGGAGAAAGAATATGGGAGTTTCTCTCTCATTCCTTTTCTAGACCTTTAGGTGTTAAATGAGAGAAATAACCACCTCCTGACTTCATTTTGAACAAAGTCTGTTCTACCCATGTCTCACAACATTTATTGGATCAAGTCAAGCTTTGGATGTAAAAGCTGATCAACAATTTACATTTCAAAGTACAAGGGTCTATTGTAAAATCCTGGAGTAAATAGTTCATGCTAACCCTGTCAATCATTCTGCATCTCAGTATATTTAATTTCAGTTACATTTCTGATCCTTGCAATGAAAATAGTCCAGCTAATTTTGAGAAGTTGAACTGTACTGACATAGCCAAAAATACAACAATGCTAGAAAATTTTGAAGTTATGGATAGTTAAAAATGGGATAAACTCAGTAGAATTGTATTTATAGGAAAATACTTAGCACACATATATGCAAAGATAAATATATGTCAATGATAATCAATTAATTCAGTAAAATGAAAACTGAAGACTTGTTTCTAACCTTTGCCAAGAGCAGCTTGTGAAAAGCCTGAACAATGAGAACTTCACTTTCATCTGAGTGTGCTGACGAAAACAAGACCATTGTAAACTCATAATGACCTTTTTGTTGATATGTTATGCTGAACATCAAAATAATAATAATCTAGGTCAAAATACCTATTAAATTTGGAGAATTAATTGTTACAGAAGAGTGCTTTGGCCTTGATTCTGGACTAAGGTCAGGCTAGATCATGAATGATCTCTTCTCCCTTAAGCTTACTAAGATAGTACCAAAAAAAGTTTATTCAAAGTTTATGACTGAACAATGTGATAGATAATCTCACCTATGCTTTCTTTCCCATGAAGGTTTGGACCAGATGTTTTTCTGAGGTCCCTTCCAACCTGTGCTGTTCTGTGATTCTATGATTCTATTCATGTAGTACATTTAGTTTAAGATTAAATTGCTAAAACATTTCCTCAGAACAGTCCTTAAAAAATAGATTTGCCTTAAGAAGCCATGTCCAAGTGTCACCTAGTACACATCTTGAGACAGGATGATGTACTTTCTTGGTAGTAATCGGTTATTCAACAAGAGAAAAGGCCAGATTGTAATGTTCAATTCCACTAATAGTTTGGCAGAAATATTTAGGCAGAAATCCCATCAAGTGTTGAAACTCACCAAAGCACAGTCCTGGAACCATTGAACTACAGCTTCTGCTTCATGATGTTTGCATGCCTTGTACACTGGAGAAGTGCTTTTTCTTTGAGGTGCTGTGGATCAGTAGCCAAAAGCTTAGACCAGTTGCAGTAATAACCTACCACAACATGCACATGACATTTAAAATCTAGCCTGGATGCACACTTGCTATGCTGCTCCTGAACATAGGAAGCTAAGCCTCTACTTCACTGTTCAGTATTTCACTATTTCACTTCGCCAAATATATTTTTTATCTGCCCATTTCGCTTATTTTTTATACGCTTTTCTTGACTCACAGAATGATCTTCTCTAATGACACTAATACCTGGCACCTTCAATCCCACCATTTAAAGTGCTGTAATAAGACCCTTCAAGGAGACTATTCTCTGGAAATTGGTAAATTATGCTCTTATGTTTTTCTGGAGTTATGTTATATGATCAGTCCCCACTGCACAAGACAGGGAGTATTGTATATAGAGCAATTATTATTAGGACAGTTGGCAGCAATTTTGCCCAAATAAGTTCAGTACAGAGAACTACCACATTTTTGGAAGGTTTTTCACTTGACCTTGGTTCTTCTGATTTCTAAAAGTTTACATTATTACAGATAAAAATTAATTATCATGAATATAATAAATCTCTATTTCACTTCTATTATGCTACTTTTTAATAGTTGTTTATTAATAACTGTTATGTCAACATTGTCTCATTGTCTTTTGAATTCTTATGTTTAATTTTAACAATAGATATTTTTTTCAAAATATAAGATTATTCTTTTGTTTCACAATAATGCAATGGGTAAAACCTGCTTATTTAAATAATTTTAGAAGACGAATGTCCTTTGGGGGAAAAAAAAAGTCCAAAATTGTATTTTCTTAATTTCTAATTGAAGTGCAAAGTCAGAGCTTTCAACAGAAAATTAAAAAATTCTAAATTATAAAGTGTTTTCTTGATTTCAGCTGTGATAGAGTTAATTTTCTTCTTAGTATCTTGTGCGGTGCTGCATTTTATTTTGGATTTGGTGTGAGAACAACGTGGACAGCACACTGATGTTTTTAGTGGTTGCTGGGTGATGTTTATACTAAGTCAAGGACTTTTTGGTTCTTTGGGCCCTGCCAGTGGGAGGGCTGGGGGGGCACAGGAAATTGGGTGGGGACACAGCTGGGACAGGTGACCTGAACTGGCCAAAGGGTATTCCATACCATATGGCATCATGCTGAGTATATAAACTGGGGGAGGAAGAAGGAAGGGGGTGTCATTTGACATCGTGGCCATTTGTCTTTCTGAGTAACCGTTACGTATGATGGAGCCCTGTTTTCCTGGGGATGGCTGAACACCTGCCTGCTGATGGAAAGCAGTGAATGAATTCTTTGTTATGCTTTGCTTGAGTGCATGGCTTTTGCTTTACCTATTAAACTGTCTTTATCTCAACCCACAAGTTTTCTCACTTTTACTCTTTCAATCCTCTCCCACATCCCATTGTGGGGGCAGTGAGCGAGCGGCTGCATGGGGGTTGGTTGCCAGAAGGGGTTAAACCATGACAAATGTCAAGGGAAAATAATTTTTAAACCTGATGGAATAAATATTGCATAAAGTTTAATGAAAACAAAATAAAAACTATATTAGTATTGTTAATCTTACACTCAAGAGATTAAATCTATTTTGTCTGCACAATGTACAGATTTTCAAGGAACTTCATTCTGATCAACTAAAGAAAAAGCAATTATGTTTTAAATACTATCACTTATGGATTTAGGCTTTATTTTTAATTAATCACTGTGTTCTTTTTATCTTCTCTGACTGTTTTGACTCTCTAATCTTCTTGAAATCAACCTGTAGGGTAACTTAAGCACTACCTCTCTTGATTGCACACTTTTATGAGATTTTTTACATTTTTGTTTCCTGGCAGGCATGTAGAATCTTATAATTTTCTCCAAATGTATTTATATTATTTACAGACCACCTCCCCATTATCATCTATTCATTTCAATTCCATTTAAGCAGTATAAACCAGGCAGACTATGTTTTGAGTTCTGCAGCTAATGATACAATCAAGTGACTCTGTGAATGCCGTGGTTTTCATTTAATTATCTGACTCTTTTGTACCTCCAGAAAGAAAATGTGAAGTACAGAGTTGATACTAATAGACAGCCTATGCCTGCGCCTATGATTCTTAGGATTATTCCTGCAATTATTCCTTTAATATATCCTAAGATATGTTTAATATGAAAAAAGGTAGAAGATCATATGTCTGGGTATTATATCACAGACAAGGAAAATACACCAGGTGAACACGTGCCCTGCTCAAGTGTTGTACAACATACTCCTAAGCATGTTAGGAGTATATTGCGAAATGCTGTGTCTCCTAAATCTTCCCAAGAATCCTCCTCTAACTCAGTAATTCTTTTAATTACTTGAATTGAATGTTTATCCCAAGGGGTATGCTTCTTAAAATTATAATAAAAGTCTGAATAAGGTGGAGATACGGAGAATTTAATCATCTTTTCATTTTTAAGTGTTAATCAGAATTTTTTCTTTTCTGGGTTTGTTTGTCGGGTGTTTTTTTTAATCCTTACATTGCTTTATCAGAAGTAAAATAATGACTTTAATGAAGCACAGCAATACAAAGCAGTACACTGTCCTGACTGACAATAATTTTGTTGCTTGGTAGTAGAGAATACTTAAAAAGACCCTCTTATTTTTGCTGCTTTGTTTATTTTTTTGTCTAAAATAATTATTGCTGCTATAAAAATATAGAAAGTATTTCTATTATATTTCCAAAAATTGTATATATTAATCTTTTAATTATTATTTAAGTCTTGTTTTGTATTTATTCCCAGTTGCTGACCTTCAGTTTCTAGCAAGATATTTTGGCACTTTTAGCTGTATACTCATAAAATAAAATTATAATATGAGCTAAAATATCACCTTATTAAAGGAAGAATGTGTTCCTGTTTTGAAGACTATTCTAGAGATTCCTTGATTCATTGCTGTTATTCATGGTATTGTGTGAGATAACCAAAAATCTTTCTCATGGCCAAAACTTCTTACATGTTGCATGTTACTGTGGTGCCCCTTGGCTATATTATATCAGTTTCTGGCATTATAGTATAGTTTGCAGCACAATGCCAGCAAGACCACCTTTTTTTAGAGTGTATCACAAAAGATGAAATTGTTCTGTTGTCATAGGTATATTTCCTCACTAACTGATTAAAACTTTCTGCTGGTATCTAGGCTCACAAACAAGACCTATCTGATTAGCAAGATCAATAGAGAGGTGAATGGTGCTGACATTCAGACTGATATTGCCATTCCTGTAAATCTTTATCTGAGGTCCTCTTTACAGGACCTAACCTTTAAGACTAATATTTTGTTTCATAAGGAGATGATATAAGTAGTAAAAAGCAACACATTTCACAATATAATAATGACACTTATTCTGACACACCGGTATTTGGGTTTGTTTCAAGGAACACTAGTATGAGTGCCCAAATTATAAGTCTCTTATTGGAAACCAAACAAAATAATTTTATATCATTCATCTTTCACAGAATGTTTTCCTCCCCTCATTTCCTTCCTTCTCCTAGCAGTTGATAACACAAAAATAGAACTAGTAAAATAACTTAAATACTTAAAAAAACCCCTACTATTCTAAGAACCAGTTTATTGTCAGTACTTCCCTTCTTCTTCACCTCTGTCTTCCCCTTCTGCTTTCACTTACTCTCTCCCTTTCACCTTCCCTGCTTTCCTCTTTCCCTGTCATGTAACATGACCTTTCTTCCTCATTGTATATATATATATTACACATAAACCCCATTTCATTATGTCTATTGTAACAAGATATTTCCTTCCCTGCCCATGCACTCATTTTGGGAACTCTTGTGTTCATGTATTTTCACAACATATTTTTTCATTTCCTATACACTCTGATCCGATATTCTGGTGAAAAATCTGAAAGTGTTGAAATTACTGAAATCATTAAAATATGGTGCTTTGACATAGGAGGATGGTTTCCAGTTAAGAATAACACTTACTTTAAATATCTAAATGAGAGCTTTGGCTGGAACTCAGGAAAAAAATATATATATATATTTCATTATCTTTGGAAGAAGGAGAACCACAAGATTGTCATGAGGTTATGCAGGGAGAAAATCAGAAGGGCCAAAGCCCAACTAGAACTGTTTACTGCCTTAAAAGACAATAGAAAATGTTTCTATCAATACATCAGCAGTTAAAGGAGGGCTAAGGAGAATGTCCGTCCTTTAATGGATGTAGGGGGAAACATAGTGACAAAGGCTGAGGTACTTAATGCCTCCTTTGTCTCAGTCTTTAATAGGAAGACCAGTTGCTCTCCAGGTACCCAGCCCCCTGAGCTGCAAGACAGGGTTGGAGAGCAGAGTGAAGCCCCCATAACCCAAGGGAAAGTGGTCAGAGACCTGATACCTCACTTAGACACAAACAAGTCTATGGGACCAGATGGGATCTACCCAAGGGTATTGAGGGAGCTGGTACAATTTCTCACTAAGCAACTTCCAATCATTTATCAGCAGTCCTGGCAAAATGAGGAGGTCCCAGTTGACTAGAATTTAGCAACTATGATGCTCATCTACAAGCAGGACCAGAAGGAGGATCCAGGGAAGTACAGGCCTGTCCAACTGACCTCAGTGCCAGGGAAGGTTATGGAGCAGATCATCTTGAGTGCCATCACGTGGCAACGCATGTGACAACCAGGTGAACAGACCCAGTCCGCATAGGTTTACAAAAGGCAGGTCCTACTTGACCAATATGATCTCCTTCTGTGACAAGATGACCTGCTGAATGTGTGGAGGAAAGGCTGTGTATGTTGTCTACCTAGACTTTAGTAAAGCCTTTGATATCATATCCCACAGCATTCTCCCAGAGAAACTGGCTACTTATGGATGACACACACTTGAACACACATAAATCTTTGCTGGCTAAAAAACTGGCTGAATGGCTGGGCCTAAAGAGTGGTGGTGAACAGAGTTACATCCGGCTGGCTGCCAGTCACAAGTGGTGTTCCCCAGGACTCAGTACTGGGGCCAGTTCTGTTTAATATCTTTATTAGTAACCTGGATGAGAGGATTGAGCACACCCTCAGTAAATTTGCAGATGACACAAAATTGGTGGGAGTGTTGATCTGCTTGAGGGCAGGGAGGCTCTGCAGAGGGATCTGGACAGGCTGGATTGATGGCCTGAGGCCAGTTGTATGAGGTTCAACAAGAAGTGCCAGGTCCCACATTTGGGTCACAACAACCCCACACAATGCTACAGGCTTGGGGAAGAGTGGCTGGAAAGCTGCCTGAAGGAAAAGGACCTGGGAATGCTGATTGACAGCCAGCTGAATGTGAGCCAGCATCATGCTCAGGTGGCCAAAAAGACCAATAGCATCCTGGCTTATATCCAAAAGAGCGTGGCCAGCAGGACAAGGGAAGTGATCATCCCCATGTACTCTGCACTCGTAAGGCTGCACCTTGAATACTGTGTTCAGTTTTGGGCCCCTCACTTCAAGAGGGATGTAGAGATGCTGGAGAGCGTCCAGAGAAGGGCAACGAAGTCTCATGAGAAGCAGCTGAAGGAACTGCTCAGGGGGGACTTTATAACTTTCTACAACCACCTCAAAGGAGGTTGTAGCAAGGTGGATGTTGGTCTGTTTTTCCAAGCAAGAAGCAATGGGACAAGAGAAAATGGCCTCAAGTTGTACCAGGGAAGGTTTAGATGGGATATTAGGCAACATTTCTTCAGTAAAGGGATGATGAAGCATTGAAAAGGCTCCCAGGTGTCACAGCACTCTCCAAACTAGCCAGCTGCAACAAGGTCTTTTACCATCACATGCCAGCATACTCTTCATGCCAGTCCCTCTACTAACTTCTCATCACCTCATCCAAAGCCCATTCTCTCTTCTCTTGCTTCTTACTCTCTCTGCTTCTTCCTTAGCTGCTCCCTCTTCATTGGCTCTCAACCCCTTAACAGAACCAGCCACAGCTGCACCTTATCTACATCGGCCAACCCACCGCCCCTGAAGCCAGCCACAGCTGTATGATATCAATGCTAATTAACCCAGCTTCATTCTTTTACACCCAGGGAGTTGTAGAATCACCTTCCCTGGAAGTGTTTAAAAAACATGTAGATGTGGTGCTTACGGACATGGTTTAGTGATGGACTTGGCAGTCCTGGGTTAATGGGTGGTTCTGATGATCTTAAAGGTCTTTTCCAACCTCAATGATTCTGTACTTCTATGGTTCTAAATCAACATTCATCAAAGTCAGCCACTATGACTGTTCTGCCTCAATTAAGAAAACCTGTCCCATAAATTCCAACTCTACAAATATAATTAGCCAATTATGAGACACTAAAATATCTTTCTCTTGACTTGTTCTGATTTTTAAAACCCACACATGTATTTTATACTCTGTCTTATTTATTAATAAGTCTATATTATTTTTAGGTTTAGTATTGTTTTTTAATGAAATGTAAGGGAAAAAAAATCACTCATTTTTCTCTTAAAACATAGGTGTACTCAGAGTTCCTCCTTGATGGTGAGTCAGCCTTTATCTAAATTAGCCATTAGAAAAGTATTTGTGTTTCTTAGGAAACATAATAATTTTTCCCAGCTTCTCTGCCTCATTAGGATCTGTTGCCTGTATCAGCTGGATGATTATGATGCAAAGGCACCCCAAGTTTTGGGGTGGAGTTTGCTTAAGAAATAATACAGTGTTGCAATGGAAACTTTTGGATTATTTTTACTGTGAAAAACAACCTGTTGTGCAAATAAGAATCTGTGTGCAATGTGTTCTAAGTTAGATGTATTGTATAGCCTTGTTATTTTAAACTACTGAGATTATTATTTTTGTTATTATCACATTTTACCTAGTCTCTGTCCTCTTTGACCCATCAGATACTTTGACACTGTAAGCCTCTGTTACCACATTCTCTTCACATTTAATAGATGCAAATCTGAGTTTTATAATGACTCCTAAAACTGTTTGATCATACTCAGAGTTTTACAACACATTTTGCACTGGAAGAATACTTGGATGTCAAACAAACTAAATGCAAGTTTAAAATGCAGCCATCAAAAAGAATGATGTTAGAACACTTGTCAAAATCGTACACCCCAGGTGACAGTAGTATAATTGATGTGAGCAGGCTGATTGATAAACATTTCTGCAGTCTTATTAGCAAATTTTATACAGTTTTATGCAGATTAAAAAAAAAAAAAAAAAGATACAGGATAAGTTTAGTAAAATCAGATTTTCTTCAGAACATTTTTTTTTCAGTTACTATGAGTAATCTTGACTCATGTACTTACCCTTATGCAAGTTTCTTATTTTACTCACATACTTTTAGGGAGATATAATACAACAGTATATCCCAGATGACAAATATGTAGCTTTTCTCTTACTTTTGGGACTTGAATATAAAGACTGGGAAAGAACTGGACATAAAACACATAAAGAGTAATTATTTTGTCGCACAGAAGTGTTTTTTTGAAAGTAGGTATCTGGAATACAGGAAAGGCACTGGCTGTTCCTCGTGCCTTATATAAATTTTGTGGGTGGATAAAAATGGCTTGGAGGAGTTTCCTGGTTTCAGCTGGGATGGAGTCAATTATCTTCTTAGGAGCTAGTGCGGTGCTGTGTTTTGGCTTTGGTATGGGACTTCATAGTTCCTCAAGCCTTGTCAGTGAAAAGGCTGGAGGGGCACAAAGAATGGGGAGGGGACACAGGCAGGTCAGTTGACCCAAACTAGCCAAAGGGGTATTCCATACCATGGGACAGCATGCCTGGTATATATACCTGGTCTGGGCAGATCATTTCTGGGGCACTGGCTGGGCATTGGTCAGTGGGTGGTGAGCGGTTGTGCTGTGCACTATGTGTTTCTTCATTTCCCTCTGGATTTTATTCTTTTCTTCCCTCTTTCCTTTATAACTGTTGTCATTGTTGTTATTTTCTTGCAGTTTTATTCTATTTTGGTTATTATTTTTTTCTTATCTCAACCCTTAAGTTTTACATTCCTTTCCAACTCTCCTCCCCATCCCTGGGGGTGAGGGGGGAGTGAGCGAGCGGCTGCGTGGTGCTTAATTACCAGCCGGGGTTAAAACATAGCAAGGAGTTTGGCTGCTGCAAATATACACCAAGCATTAGACGATTCTGATTTCAGATTTATTTAAGGCAGAAAATGGAAAGCTTGAACCACAATCGAGACCTGAATCTTCTTGATTTTGCAGTCTCCCAAAATGGAGGGTGTTCATTGTAATAATCGCTTCCTAATTTGTATAATGGTAGTCCAATAAGGGCTGGTAACAATAATCTATCAACAATGAACTATGAAGCATAAAAATATTCAAATAAAAATAAATATGATAAAAAATAATGATAAAAGATAAATGGGTGTCTTCTCATTTGCCTCTGATTTTCAGAATTATACAAACACAGAACTCTACTAATTAACCCTGGCTTAACAGACTTGGCTTTTATTAAGGGTAAGAAATACAAGAATACAAATTTATTTGTTCAAACGAAAGATTAAGTAGTACAAAATAAGTTAAATGAGACACAGTAATTGCCTATATGTTATTTGAAATTTATACATTTGGTGTTATCCTGCCTTTTCTATATTAACACGAAATTGTAATTCTTTGTTGCTCAGTCCCAAACTCTTGGATTTCAGAGAATTGTGATTGTAAATTCCAATTTTTTTGAGACAGTTGTAAAGTCTAATCAGCTCTAAGAACACCTTTTACTGTAAAACTCCATATAAATCAGATGAGAAGTAATGCAAACTGTCTTCAGAGAAGTTTCCAGAAAAGAATTTTTATTCAGAAGATAACTCATAGATATCTCCTGGATTCTTGAATGAGTTTGTGTAGTTGTGTATCAAAAGAAATTTAGAGTATTGCTTTGTGAAGAGGTAAACTTAGGTGAATTAAAAAAAAAAAAAAAAAAAGTAGGAGAAATTAATTAGGAAACTTCACTTAATATAGGTATTTCAGGGGAAATGGCTTTGGATTAAAACATTTCCTTCAGAAACCTAAGTAAGGGATTCAGAATGCAACCATGTATATTCTTAAGATTTTGATATGTGTTAGCATAAAAATATGATGCTGAGCTAATATTTTCCATCTCCCACGACTGCCACTATTGAACTAATTTTTTTGAAAGAATGAGTTCTTCCAAAAATGTTTTCTAGATAGTAGCAGATGATAACCACTCTGTGTCTCTCTGTGGCTATCACCACAACTATTCCATTCTACTTGCTTCCTTACTTTGTATATTGTCTGCTATCTCTCATATTAAACAAAGATTGTTAACTGTTTTAAATAGAAGCTACCATGCCTTCACAGATCTCTGTACAGTATTTAATATGCCAGAGTCCTGACTTACAAAAAAAAATCCAAAACTGCAAAGTAGTTTATGCAGCATGTTTATTCAGTCCTGTCTCTAATAAACTGGGGGTTATAAATATGAGTATGTATTTATATCCATGCAGATACACATCTTTTGTTTTTCGTTGCTTTTCTATGAATACAGGGGTTTACTCTGTTCTTTTTCTAATAGTCATTTAATAGCAAAGTGAAAGAATAAGTACAATAAATCTAAAAGCTATATTTAGCACATACCTGTTGGCTTGAATTAAGTTTTCCTTTTTTGTGTGTTCCATAGTGCTACTTCGTATAAAAGATGCTCAACTTTAATTATGACTGATGAATTCAAGTTATTACAAGAAACAGTACAGGCAGAAAGGACTGATTTGAACATCTGGATCCTTCAAACCATCTATGTGCCGTTGTCTTCAGTGAATGGTTTGTTTATATGGTAGGCATATACATTTCTTTTTTTCTTTTTCCTCATAGCTACATAACCCCCCAAAAAAATAATGATACCAGCCATGCATTTCCGTACTACCCATTTTTATCTGTAAATACCCCTTTTCTCCCTCTGCTAACTTTGGGATCTAGTTAGACAGTTTTGTCAAGTGCTATTATCTGCTGATATTAACTTCATGCAACCAAAGCAGTAACTATCAGGTTCTTTTAAAGATGAGACAAACTGATGTAATAATGAGGTAGTGTAGGAAATAAAAGAAATTAAGAAAAAAAAAAAAAAAAAAAAAACAAATAGGGAAGCTGCAAGGAGCTAAGCCAATTTTTGCAGTTATATATCCTGCATGTATTTCCCTCTGATTCAACAAAACTGAAGGAAGAGGTGGATGGAGTTTTGGCATGTCCCTATGTGCAGTGCTATAAATCACTGAGCTGTGGTCAGGAGGAATTGTAAACTCGCACATCACTACAGGTGTTGGCCAAAGTCAGTAACTCTAATCATGATTATTTGGTTTGTATTTCACCCTTAGTCAGACAGCAAGTCTTTCCACGTTGGTAACGTTTATTAGGTAAAAGTTCAGGTTGTATAATCCTGCATACCCAGTTTATAATCTCGAGCTGAGCTGAATTTATGCCAAACAATCTGAGCATCAATGTACCAGATTTACAAGTCCAGATTTGACAGATTTGATGTCAGCTTACAGAGTCTATATGTAGAGTATAGGTCCATCACTCAAAGATGGGGTTCATGTCACATCATTTTAGCCATCTGAAGTCTTGATGTCTTACCAAGGCCAAACATCAGGGCTCTTTTTTAGCCACCAGAGAGGTAAAGACGTCATTTATACATTTTTTCAGATCAGTTTTTACTTGGAGGTATCTTTCACTGCTGACTAGGAAGGGTTTTTTCAATCATGTGCATTAAATGCCTAGATTTTATACATCTAAAATTAAAAGAGGTAAATTGCACTACAAGTAAGGAGTGGAGGAATTATTTTTTTTTTTTGTGAAAGTGTTGGCAAACGTTATCACTTTGAATGATTGTCAAGCCTGCCTATATATGAACTATGTGTGTTGTCTGATTGCCCTTGAAATGTGTGGAAAAATACATCCATTCTCAGCTGTCCTCTTATTAAGACTCAGTTCCACAGGACAGGCATTTAAATTCAGAGAACTTTGCCACATACTCAAAATTAGTGCATGATTAAGCATTTTCTTGAAATAAGCGTCAACATTTTTCTCTCATCAGGATACAAAAGGTTTATACTCTGGCTGTCTTAATGAAACAAAATCTCTGGGTATGGATGTACAGCAAATCCATTACTGAACATACCCCTCAATTAGCGCTAAGAACTCAATGCAGTCTCTGTCATTACTGCCATAGCCACTTTCCTTGCCCTCCAGGCTGTGGTAGGTGTTCTCACACTGTAATAAGGTATGCAAAGCTGGTAGCAGCATTGCAAAGGAGAGAGAGGTTGCCGACTGTTGTGTGTGGTTAATTAAAAGAATTGCATTTTCTGCATGTGTAATTATTCTCCTTTGTTTCACCTGTAGTATTTTGTATTGTTCTACGTAGTAGTAACTTTAATGTTTTTGATATACAGTGTATGTGCTATGGAACTGAGGTTATAGTTGCTTTCATTTTTTATATCTCCAAAGCTTTCTTTGAAAGCAGAGGAGCCTGGCTGTCACTGTGGTTAATTGGAAACCATACTGCCAAAAAAGGTGGAAGGGAGGTCAGGTCATATGAAGCATAGGCAACCCACAGGCAGACATTTTCTAACTTTAAAGTGCTTAATGTTTCAACCTTAAAAATGTTCTTCTTTACAAATATTTTTAATAAATATAAATGTAGTTGCACATGCTTCTGTGGCTCTAGTTCCCTTAACTAGGGAAAAACTTTAAAAAAGAAAATACGGAAATTCTTTCATTTAAGTTCTCAAAACTATTGCCACAATCTCCAGATCTTCTAGATCCCTGAAGCTAATGGATTAAACAATATCACACAACTCTATACCATCTTCAGTGAATGATGTGATAGGAACTAATGACATCCAATACACATTCCTGAGGTAAGTGAGTTTTCTATTATAAAGGGCCAGACTCAGGAACTCTGGATTTTACTTTTAAAAAAGTAGAAGCCACTTCCCTTCACTCTATTTATTTATTTTTTTTTCTCTGTCACTCATCTCCAGGCTGATGCTGTCTAGCAGTGTTCCTCTTAATTTCTCTTCCCCTGTTCATTCTTCCCACTTCAGCAATTCTAGACTTATCATTTCATTGAATCACAGAAGCACAGAATGGTTTGAGTTGGAAGGGACCTCTAAATAGGTCCATTGGCAGGGCCATCTTTCAATAGATCAGGCTGCTCAAAGCCCCGTCTAACCTGACTTTGAACAATTCAACTTCAGGCTGTTTATCCCAGGATTGTTTGAAAACACCATTTTATCTTGACGGAATATCATTCCCATTCCCAGCCTGCGTTCTCTGGCAACCAGGATTGTCTCATACCGTTCAAGTCCTTGTTTCTTTTCCCCAAGTCCACACTATTCTCCTGTCCCTTTTAACCCTTTTGCCCAGTAAAGCTTGCCAATGTTCCTCCATAGGTTCCCATATCCTTCCTGAAGCTCCTTATCCAAGTTGTCTTCTCCATCCTGCCCAGTATTCTCATCCTATGATAATGAAACAGATTGGTTCCTTCAGCAGCTCTCTCCCTCCACAACTTCCCTGTTTACCATCAGTGTTTCAAACAGCTCCAGAAGCCCTGAATCAAATATATCCCTTTCTCTTTTATCTATCATGAGTGAAATATATAACTCTGAAGAGGTTACAGTTGCTGAAATGTAAAA
The DNA here is from genome assembly GCF_017639655.2 of Falco naumanni. Taxonomy (NCBI): domain Eukaryota; kingdom Metazoa; phylum Chordata; class Aves; order Falconiformes; family Falconidae; genus Falco; species Falco naumanni. The sequence goes on along the minus strand of NC_054056.1, from coordinate 56,997,512 downwards.
TGTTAATTCTCAGTGCATCTGATGGGCAGGGACTTTTCAAAGACATTTAAATAGCTAAATTTTGGCAGATTTTCCCAAGACAAAAAAAAAAGAAAAAAATACGCTATTGTCACAAAGGCATTCTTTCTTGATTCTAAATTGCAAGTCCAAGCTTTAATACCTAATAATTATTTACATATTGTGGGAAAGTCCTTCATCTCATTGCTAGAAAACCCTTGGGGAATTATGAACTCTCTTATAAGGAAGGTCAATATCATGCTCCACAGGAAAAAAACAAGGGTCCTCACAACTTAAACTGGGGAAAATTCCATCCTCATTCTGCATCTCACTCAGCTTTTTTCCCTCAAATATGCAAATGAATGTTTCCGATGGAGTCATGCACTTCACTTGTAAAGAGAGAAGCAGCAATATGTTTTATTGATATAAGACAGTGGTATTGATATAAGTTCAGTGGTAAATGTGACAGGGGTTCATCAGGATTCAATGGCAAGGTACACTTGAGTATTTACTGCATAGATGACAGGGTCAGACAAAACAGCCAGGGAGACCCTACTGTTGGGTCAAATGGTTCAGAAAGGATCCCCTTGCATTTTAAAAATTCCTTGTCAGAGGGGAGTTTAGGTGCAGCTGGATCCAGACTTGGTCTCAGCCTTGGTCAACAGTTCATGTCTAAAAGTTTATATATGTGCAGTTGATCCTTCATACAACTTAGTTAAGATTTCAAAGTTTCGGTGCACTTATTCCCAATTCACTTACTGAATCTGCTGAGGCAGGGAATCTGTCAGCCTCGAGGAATAACCTTGAGAGGCATCCTGACTCAAGGGGAGATCCTGACATGCAGCCTGCTGCAGTGCAGGAGAGCACAACAGCCTTGAGCTGTCCAGTATTTATGGACTAAGATAATTGACTCATAGTCAATTTGCATACCAGCTATAGGTGTTTGTTTCTTCCAAACCTGGCTTGAGTAACACCTTCATCAGCACTGTGGTTATGTGGTCACGTTTCTCAAATTATCCCTTGGATATTGTGTTATCTCCTCTGAATCCACTTTGAGTTGGATGCAGCCATCACCACCAGATGCATCCATTACCACCATCACTGGTGGTTATCACTTGAGCAGTGTTTCTGAAAATAAAGGTCACGCTGGGGGCAGGGAAAGCAACACATTTTTTTCCATGACTGGCCACACCAATATTCCTTCCTTATCAGCTTGCTTCTAACCATGATCAAAATCCTGCAATTCAGAGACTAGAAACATTTACGAAACTACACGTCAAATGCTTTCATGCTAGATGGAGAAAGTATTTCTGCATATAACTAACAAAAACTTTAGAGCATGAGATTAGAGCATTTGTTGCACAACAGCACAAAAGTGATCAAGATTTGTTTCAATCCTACTTTTTACTTTAGCAAAGTGGATTTCAGTGTTTAATCTCAGATTTTAACAGTTTGCACGGAATTATTTTATTCCACACTTTAATTTCTTAAAAACTGTTTCTTCTTCTCTTCCTTACCACTTGACTTTTAGTATTTACTTATTTTTAGAATTTAAACTGCAAGTCCTTGTATATATCCTGTCTTTTAGGCACAAACCTAAGAGTCTTAGCCAATCCTTTCAGATTTCTGGTGCACAAGAAAAAAATCTCAAGTTGTATAAGACTGTCATATTGGTTTCATGTCAGCACAAACCAATTCACAATAAAAGTGCTATGATGCAGCCAGATTTGGTCCACATTTGTTAATACCTTATTTTCAGGAAAGAATTTGTAAGGATTTGTTCATGTGTTGAGTGTATTTATATACAACATTAGTACAAACAAACTACATTGGATGCCAAATATTTTATTCTTTCAACACGTTTAGAGAGGCCAATAGTTTCTCTGTTTTGAAATTACTGTCTTCAAATTTATAAATAATTGATCTATTAGTTTTTATATTAATCACTATAGCTCATCCTCAGCATATAGTTAAATTAAAAATGCATGAAAATAAATATATTTAGATAATGTTTAATATTTTGTTAAAATCTGTGCACGTGAATTGAAATTACATTCATATTAATTTAAATTAAAATTCTGTGTCCTATTAAAGACATGTAAATACATATGGACATATAAATATATATATATATATATGTCTACACACACACATACAGTGTACTACACTGACTAGGCAGACCCAAGCTGTCCAGGCCGAAAAAGCTCCGTTATTCAGAGACATGTTCTTAGAACTATGTGAATTGCCTTGTCTACCATGGTGGTGGCCTTTGAGTACCTGTAGTTAAGCTACACCTAATGTGGGCATAGAGGTCTGGCTCTCCAAACAGTGCCTAAAAATGGTGATAGATCTGTCCCTAGATGCAAGAAGAGGACATAAATATTTCCAGAGAGTGTCTAAGGATATTAAAAAACCCAAATAATCAAACATCAACTTTTTCATCTATGAGCCAAGGTTTCTGGAAATGTGCTACCTACTCAATTTAGTACACCATGCCTATGGTGTCCTTTAGTTAAGATAAATAAAGCTAAAGTTTCTCAATTAATTACGAGTTTTCATTATTTCACTGTCAGACAAATTGATTATGTTTTACACTCAATTTGATTTTGTGCTGGACAGCAAATGACTTGGTTAGAAAATAAAGAAAGGTGGTTTGAACAGGGCTTTAATTAATTTCATTGAAAAATATCTCAAATGCAATGTACTCTGAAGAAATACTCCTCTAACTATATTCAATAATGGTTGTTTTTCAAAGTAATTATTTCCTTTAGGGAATTTCTTAGAAATTTCTCTTTAGATAGATCAAGGCTCTAAAAAAGCAAGCTTTTACTTCTGTGACCTTGAAGAAACGCCTTAGTTTGAACAATCTACTTCATCGGGGGAAAAAAATTTAAAAAAGTGTTTTATTTTTAAAAATATTTTATTCCCTGTATTAACAAATCTTGTAGGGAATTAACCCTTGGAGCTCTGCTGAAAACTCCCCTTTTTTATCCTCAGTGCATCTTTCCAGGTATGGAAACACATTACAAAGGACATAGGTTATAAACATATAATATAGAGGGTATAATATCTTATATCATATTCTTTTCTTGCATTTTTATATGTAATGAAGAACAATGCACTTTTAATACAACACTTGAGTACCTAAAACTTGTTGTATCTACAGTTATGTATTATTTTAAAAAAATCACAGAAAATTCTGTTAACAAAGTACTTTTGATCGATTGGCAACTTTGAGAAAGACAGTGATGATGATTCATTTGTGTTCAATGGTTTGTTAGTATTGGCACATTAAATCAGGAATTCTTTGGAGTTGATACCTAGTTAGACGCATTGCAATTGTTTTGTGTTGATGATTCCCTTTAATAACATACCTTGGTAAGTCTAAACCAGAAAAAGAAAGGCTTCCATGGAAAGCCAAAGTCAAGACAAAAAAAACCCAAACCCCACCTTCATGTTTATACACCCAGAAAAGTATTAAATATGATAGAAAACCTTCCAGAGACAGTTATATATACATACGTATATACATAACGACCCTCACAGACACACATACTCCATTTTGTGGATGAAGGTGGCAGGACTGAGAAATCACGACCCCTTTATTCAATTCTAATACTTCCATCTCACCATGAAATTTTACTTCTATCTTATTGAGAAGACTTCTGAGCAAACTGCTTTTCAAGTTATCTCATGCAAATTACTGTACATTAGAAAGCGAGACTAGATTTAAGATGGTATATTTACATATTGCCTTAACAGCAACAGAGAAAGTTTCAAGTTTTCTGTAAATGCTGAGTAGTTTGAATGCAAACATTACAATAAGGCTGAAGGCATTTTGGTTTTGGGGATTTTCAGATGTTGTGGGGGTTTTTGTGGTATGTCTTTTTTTCCTCTCTCCTTCCTTTAGTGGTCTTCAATGGAGACTGTACAAGCATAAAGAAAAAAAATCAGTCATACTTAATAATTCTGAATTCTTTGACAATACAGTTTCCCTATTTTCGTTTTCCACTAAGATTTATTCAGACTTAACTTCTTACATCTTTCTTTGGAAATCAAATTCCCTGTATGTACTAACTTAAACTTCTGGGGGTTTATTTCTACTTCTCCCTGACGTACTTGCAGAACAGGACAAGAACTGGCTTTTTCTCTCCCCTTACAATTCCAAAGCTAGAACCATAACTTTTCCAGCTTGCAGTGATATTTTCAGCACTGTCTTGTGATAGGCAAGATAGCATTTAATGTGTTGGTTGTTTGGGGGGGCGGGTGTGTGTGTGTGTGTGTGTGTTGAGTTTGGTTTTTTTTTTCTCTCAGGCAAGCAGTAATCCCTGCTTGTTACCCTTAGGTTATATATTTAACTTAAAATGAAGAGTAGTGACTATACTACTTTTGCTCCCAGAGTTTTCCAGCAAGATAAAATGTTAGCTCCTGGCTCCTACATTAACCCACAAACATTGAATCTCATGAGTTTTTATCAGAAGCAACTCCTTTTCTTTTCAGAAGTGATTTTAATTTCACTGTACATATTAAGAAGTACCATCATCTCTCATACTTTTCAAAGTATAGTGGAAAATATGATGATTGTGATATTTTTTTTTTTGGGGGGGGGGAGAAAAACCCAAATCAATTATTTTGCTGTTGATAGATACAATTTTCATGACTGCATCTTGAGTAAATAACTAATTGAATATCAAATCATGAGCAGAAACATCATCTTTAACACAAGGTGGTAATAATTGCAACCTCTAACCAGTAGTTTCTTTTTTTACTAGAGTGGAACACTTTTGTTTCTAATAAATAACTTCGAAACACCTGCAGGAAAGGGATTCTCAAAATGGAGTGTTAAGATATGTTACTATATTATATTTTTACCACACAAGCACTGAATAATATAGTTATTAAAGTTTTTACTGACACTTAACAATTCCTGGATTATGTAAAAATGTTTACCAGAACCAGTAATTCTCTTTTACTGAATTGCGTTCTATGTCTGCATTTCATTTTTATATCCGTTGAAGTAATCAACAGTAATTATTGGTGGTTCATTAATTACTCTAATTCCATCTGTTTTCTAGAATACATTTTGGTTGTCTGTTTTTGTTGTCAGTTCAGAGTTTGTAAATTAATTTCATCTGACCTAACTAGTTATGTATATATTTTCATACTTCATGGTTTAATTTATGTCACAAACTTTTTTGAGCATTTGCAAGTACTAGCTTTGATCCTTTTCTTACTTGTTGATTAAAATAGTTGCTGATCAATTTTTATTTTTCTTGTTATATACACCTATTTTACTCTCTCCATGAATCAAAGTGGGAATGCTGTGGTGGTGGGTTGACCTTGTCTGACTGCCAGAGCCCCACCCAATGGTCTCTCACTCAACAGAACAGTGGGAGAGAATAAGATGTAAAAACTTGTGAGTTAAGACACAGGCAGTTTAAAAAGAAATGCAAAAGCTGTGTGCAGAGCAAAGCAAAAGCTGCTTCCCATTGGCAAGCAGATATCCATCCACTTCTTGGAAAGTGGGACCTTAGTGTATCAGTTATGTGGGAAGACAAATGCCATAAGTACAAATGTCCCCACATGCTCCTCCTTTTCTTCAGCTTCTATTGCTGAGCATGATGTCATATGGTACAAGATAACCCTTTGGCCAGCTGGTGTCAGCTGTCCTGGCTGTGTCCCAGGCCAACCTTTTGCCCACCACCAGCCTATGGGTCATTAAGGGTCAGGGGTGGGTTGTAATCATAGAATCATTTAGGTTGGAAAAGACCTTTAAGATCATCAAGTCCAGCCATTAACACAGGATTGCCAATTCCATCACCGAACCATGTCCCTAAGTGTTACATCTATGTGCTTTTTAAGCACTTCCAAGGGTAGTGATTCCACTACTGTCCTGGGCAGCCTGTTCTAATGCAGTGAAGAAACTTTTCCTAATAAACAATCTAAACTTCCCCTGGAACAATTTGAGGCCATTTCCTCTTACTTGCTTGTTATCTGAGAGAAGAGACTGACATCCACCTTGCTACAACCTCCTTTCAGGTAGTTGCAGAGACAGGCTTGATGCTGTGTAGGCAATTCTCAGCAACAGCCAAAGCACTGGTGTGCTGCCAACACCGTTCTAGCCACAAATGCAAAACACAGAACCATATGGGCTTCTCTAAGGAAAGTCAAATCCATCCCAGCTAAACCCAGTATATTTTAATCCTGGTTCTTAAGGTCTCTGACATGAGAAATAAGTTATACAGGAAGATATAATGTGTTTTATTAATTACAATGTAGCTAGGTTATCCCAAGTAACCCACTTATACTGGGGAATGATTAACACAACTAACTTAAAACTCAGAGAAATTTCTCCAGGTTGCATGCAGGTTGTAGTTTGTTGCTTCATTTCAACTTTGCACTTGCGAGCTCACAGATTTGTAAACCAGAAAGCTAGATAATCTGCTAAATAAAAAATATTCTGTGCATACACGCCTCTCTGACTCTCCCCAGTTAGCATTCCTCTTTTTTTGTTTCATGTGTTTATATTTTTCCCCTTTTCCTTTTGTTCCACACTTGGTTTCTTATAAATAATCTTTAAATGAGTCTGTGATTCTTCTTTACTGACTTATTCCTGCCTTTACATAATACAGTTTCTTAGATGACTGAGAAGCCTCTCATTAAATCTCCTGAGCCATATTTTGTTTTCGTTATTTTGCTCCCTGCTTTCATATATCAAAACAATTACAGTGTCTTGAACTTTAATTATAACTATTTATTTATTCACCGCAAGCAAAGCTTGTTTGTTATGCATCTTTAATCCTACTTTTGGAGAAATCCATGGGAACTTAATTTCTGATATTTGTGACTTCAAGATATACCTTTAATTATCTTCAAGTTTGCGTTCCTGAAATATGCTTATCTACTATGATACATTCTGTGTACTTACGATATGTATGAATGAAAATTACATAAACACAATCATAGTTCATAAGAAAAAAATATCCTTGAGCTATCCCCCTAAATTCTGAACATGTAAGGCTTGCCTCCCACCATATAGTTTTTGTAACACCCAGTGAACTCTCCCAGAAATATGCTGTTCTTACCTTCTCTGTCATCATGGCACATTCTATCTTCTCTCGTATTCTTTACTTACCTTTCCATTCACCTTGGGGGTGGGTGGGTGGAATAAATAAAATGTAAAAAACCCAAACCTGTCTTAATAAGGTCATACCTAACAAGTAGGGATTAAAATAAAGAGAAATTATTGTTATATACCCTTGTTTTCCTACTGAATTCGGCCAACAAGGGCTGATCCAGGAAATTCTGGAAAATTCCAGGAAAGCAGCAAGATTTTCAGAACAAAAGACATTAATGTCAACACTTACTGCAGAAAGGATCAAATGAAACACCTATCCATGAAAGTTGTGCTGTGTCACATTACCTGTCATGTATATGATGTTGTTTATACTGCAGACTCTATTGCTCCCTAATAATAACTTAAGGTGTTGGAAAGACAATATATTAATAACCATTTTAGATTTGTAGTGCAGTCTTTCTTATTAAATGGTCTTGCTTCCATTTAATTTGCAATTCTTCTTGTTCACTTTGAGGAAGGAGAAGCAACCTAGTACCTCTGAGTGTCAGGTTCTTCCAAATCCCTGCTCTAGAACAAACTCTTACATGCTTTCATTTGTGTATTTTTTTCTGTTATATGTTGGTATAGCTTTTCTGTATTATATCCATGTGTTGCTTGCAAAATCATTAGCTGTATATCCAAAGGAAAAGATTATAATTTTTTTTCTGTTAGAACTAGAATTAATAAAGATAGACCTTCAACAAACCACAAGACTGAAGTTTTTCACAGTGGCAGAATAGGCAAACCCTCTCCTATGAATAGATTCTCCAATATCTAAGTGTGTTAACATGCACACTATAGCCACTCCAAGAAATTGGCTCAATTTATGTGTCTGGCCATTCTTCTTACAAGAAAGAAATAAACTTCCAAACCTTTTAATGCTTGCCAAGTTTGGATAAAATTGAAAAATACATTCAAAAATTATGAGCTGGGTAATCCAGAATGATCCCTTTTCTTATTTCCCTGGGAAGCTGAGTAAAATATTGCCAATATTCACAGCAGACTTGGAGTGTTTCACCTTCAGCAGCACTGAAGGTTTACATTCAGAGGTCTGCTACCTCTTCCAGCTTCCTGGAACAGATCTGAATCATCCTCCACCTTTTTGTCTTTTACGTTATATTCCAGACAAGCAACGGCCTCTCTTTTCATTTCTGCAGCTTCAGCTATCATTGCCAAATAAGCACTCCCATGGGTGATATTACACAAGTGGGAACTGCATGTTACAGGGCTTCTGAGCAGGAAACAGTAGGGAAGGGGAGAAGGAAAGATGGGAGTCAGGGCTGGGCTGAATGGGACCGGAAAAGCTGGTTTGGGGGTGAGGGCACCTGGGTGTTAGAGTAAGGGGAAGAAGAAGAGGAAGAGGCTGACCTGAGCTGATCAATGAGTAAAGGGTGGTGGTTGCAGTTATGGGAAACATTTTTTCCTAAAATAAGACTCCCTAACCGTGAGGAAAATGTAGCACAACCCAGGTAAGGGAGTACCTTGGATGCTACATCTGGCTGAGATGCCACTTACTAGGTCACACTGATAAAGTTCTAAAAAGGAGAGCAAAACCCAAACAAATAACAACAAGAACAAAAAAAAAGTGGTGCTGTGTTAAGATTGGTTCTTCTATATAAAGCATTTCAAGAAGGTGACTTCTAAGTGTTTCTAAACTTATAAAACTGCTATACAGCTTAAGATGAGAAAATCCAGTTATTTAAGGGGTAATTAATTCATTAATCTGCTTGCATTGCTCCTTGCTAAGAAAACAGCTGAGCCTGAGTGAACATGGCCTGAATTGTTGTTACCTTGTCATTGTTACTGTCATTTTTGACAAGCATACCTATAAAATAAATATTTACATATATTTGGAATTAAAAATAATACTGACATTTCATTTTTCATGTCTTAAACATCATGAGGCACTGGAAAATAACCTGAAAGACTATTTAAATTTGACTTATAAATTAGAGCTATTAATTTGAGTTATTTTAATCCAATAAGTTATTCTGATTTCAGATAAGCACAATAGTTGATTCTGCTTGACTAGGTGACATCATTTAACATCAGACTGAGAGGATAAGAGGTCACTTTCTCATCTGTACCTCTTAAAAGACAACTGATTATTAAAATTTTAATTAATAAGAGCATTGGGCCAAATTCAGTCATGGTCAGTAAACCCACTGAAGCAGATAAAACCCTATGAGGGATGAATTCTGCCTTGAGAATATGTCTAGTCTGAGCGATGAGGTACATTTTAGGTTCAATATAAATGCTGTAATCCTAGAACTTGCCCTAGCACTGATAAATTGGGTATGTACTCAAGACTGGTTTATGAGTGATGGAATATATTTTAGCTTAATATAAATACTCTAAACCAGGAATTTACCCTAGCACTGACAAATGGAATATACTCTCAAGACCTGATTTGTCCCTGACATAACCTCATTGACTCCAGTGTGATAAACAGATAATGCAAGAACGTGACATACAGTAATTATTTTGTACATTTCAGATCACGCTTATGTAACATGACCTTGAGTTTACAGAAAATTTTGTGTGAGGAATTAAATTAATCGTTAAAATAATCTATTATTTCCTTGCACTCATTACTGATTCTGTAACTTGATTCTCAGTCATCTGTGGGAATTCTTTGTTAGCACTTAGAATTTTACATTGCATGTAAAATGTGATGAGCATCATACAGCTCAGTAGACTTCAAATTTATTCTCTTGATCTATGGTGTTTGCTTTTTTTTCTAATGTGAAGTTAAACATTTCTTTTGGCATTTTTAGTGGTTCTTTGCCAACCCCTCTGTGTTTGTTTCAGCTAAGCAGGTTCTCTCTTTCTCTCTCAAAGATGAACCATTTAAGGTACATACCAGGAGGTAATGAAATCAGATCTTCTCATTTTCACATATTCACTAGGAGAAAATGGTTACCAAGTGTTCTCAATGGAAGGGAAAAGAAATTGCATGGCGTAAACTAAAACTAGTTTGACTGTGATAAGACCTTCAAGAGGTAAGGGAACTTTGTGTGAACATTCTAGTTTTTTGTACTGCATACAAAAAATATAAGCAAGAAGATAAATATGTAATTTTGTATCATTATTTCAAAATAAATTATTTTTTTTATTACTGCATTTGTTATTATCTTCCCTTTGGCCATCTATTTAGTATTTTCTAACTTCTACTTTTATGAAAAATGAAGGTGTATCCACCCTTCTAATATATCTATCAAAGACAAACACAAAATCAAAATTGTGCATTTGTAGGCCATGTCATTGAAAGACATGCCTGCTCATATGTGGTTTAAGTCACAGTGAAGCAGGCAAAGTTGGGCAAGATTTTTATATGCTGAAATATATGTACACAGAGACCGTTCTCATGTTTTATTAATTAGAAGTGTAATAATCCATTACATTTGCTACTTCAGTTCCATATCTGAGACCTCAGAGAGCTTTATGCCCCCCAAATTAGGGATTTACAAGTGTAGAGTGAAACTCACAGACTGGATGTGGCATGTTTCCAGGTCAAGATCATTTAAATAATGGTGTATGTCTTTCTCTGCACTGGTTATTAGGCAGCAACACATCCTTAAAAATGCCATGGGGGCCTTCTTTCTCCTGCAGTGTTGAATAATTGCATCTTCTTCTTTTACATATGTACCTCTGGGTTTCAAGAAACTAGTCTGTCTCTGAGAAATCTGGAATTGACTTCATCTCTGCCCAGGCTTGCTTTATTGCCACTGACAGCTAAAGTGCCAAGTGCTGTTTGCTCTGGTCTACTGGTATTAAGGCCTTTTTTTTCCTCTGGAAAAATGTATTGATGAACAAGTTTTGGAGGTGATAACTTCCCAGGTAGCTTGCTCTTCGCTGTGGTTGAGAATAGATTTTCTGTGTCAAAGCACTACTGTGCTATTTCTGTGGGATGAGGTGCTGAAAAGCATGGCTTGCCAGATCAGTTTGTTTCTGTCTCTTGAATGAAAGTAGACTGCAGCTCCTTTGCGGTCCTCAAAGCACACCTTTCAAAGCAGCTCTGAAATTTGGTAGACTTCTCTGATGTACAGATATAAGGCTACCTGTTATTGTATATACTATATGTAGACTGAGTTACCTGTTAGGAAGTTCAGTCTCAGAGAAACAGCTTTTGATTTAAGTAAAACATGAGACCATTTTATCAGGAATCAACAGCAGTGATGTCAGTAACACTATCTCTCATTAAGTGTTGATCTTCCAAAATTGCAGCTTTCCTTTCTGCTACATTTTCAGCAGCAGACAATGAGGTTAAGAAATCAAGTACAAAATGTTATAACATAGTATTTGAATATTAAACCTTTTCAGTAAACAACCATGTAATGTTTCTCACTTGGCAAGGCTCTGAATTTGCAGGTCACGGACATCGTGCTGTTCTAAAAGTAGCTATATAATTCCACATCAACTAGTATGACATTTAGCAGTGTAGTTTCACCTGCATTTTATCTTTCAATGTTTTAGATATGCATTTATTTCACAAGAACAGGTTGCTTTTTCAGTCCAAGTAATTTGACAGGATTGCACTGTGCCTAGTGCCAATCCCTGGAAAATATCTGTAATACTTGCTTTAAAAACAACAGTTTTCCTTGTCTGTGATTTCTTTATATATTTGAGTGTAACATTAATATTCTTCAATTTTTAAACATAAATTTTATTTTTATTTTTAAATGTGTTCTGTAACAGAATATTTTATAACTAAAAATTATAAGGATCTGTTGATATTTTTTTTAACTTTTTTGTTGAGAATTCATGGATCTCACATTGAAATTTCCTTAGGCCTAAAATACAATTGAACTAAAAGTTTGTACTTTCTGGAAATGTGTGAAGTCCACGAGAACATTATGATGTTAGAAATTAAAACCTTCTAATTCGAAAACATCACCGGATTTTCAAAATAGAGCCTCTTTTCAGATATTTCTTTTCTTGCTATTTACTTCAATGTAAAATATATTGTGCAAATGTTGAAATTCAGCAACTATTAAATTAAATACTCCTTAATTTCACTTTTAAAATTTTGGGGTTTTTTCCTATTTTCACTTTCCCTAGGATGTATTCTTCTTTTCTGATTTAGCTCTTCCTTTTCTTCACTTCAGTTTTGTCCTTCCATAGTTTTTTTGTGGTGCTCATTTGTGGTTTTTTCCCCTTTGTTTTTAACTATTTTGCTTATAGTTTCTTCATTTTGCCACTGATTTTTGGTCATTCTTCTTTTTATGCAACATGGTCTATGCCATTTTCTTTTTCTAAAAGTACAGTGCAAAATAGAAGTCAAATCTTCCATGCAATTGGAGATTATTTTCCCACATACATAATGTGTATGTGTATGGTTTTATTTACATTCTTTTAAGAGAAAAAACTACCAAAAATGAGATGAATCCATTGTCAGCAGCTACAGTGAAGTTGGTGCATTTTGGAGGGAACAGTTTTTTTATCATTAAGTTACTCTATTTGATATTGCTTACAAGAGTTTATTCTTCTAGCTGAAATTAAACATAATTTAATTCCAGTCCACTTAGGTTAATATAGTCAAATCTTATTTGATGAGAAAACTCAGGCTACTGATTAGCTAACTTCTTTCAGATTATGCAACTGGATCATGGATTTTTCTTCAAAACACCTTTCTTTAGAGAAAGTCAGATTTCTTTATTTTGGCATTTTTGATTTAAAAAAAAAAAAAAAAGTCAACCCATGAGCAAAGTTATTTTTCACTAGGAATGGAAAGTCTACTTTCCAGAATGCTGTCAAATTATTCTACTAATTCTTTTTAAAGATGAAGCACGAATGTTCTTTCTTTCTTTCTTTATACTGAAACAGGATAGTAATTAGATTTTACTACTCATCAGTACAACACTAGTAAGGATAAGTCAGGTTCCATACTACAATTTAAAAACTCAAGACCAAAATATCATACAGGCAAAACAATATTTTAGAAAACTGGAGCATTTCATCCTGGTGTAGTTGGGAACCAACTCTGAGTGGGAACATCACTTATTCTGTTGATAAGAACAGGAAAAGAAATTACATACACATAAAGAATCAGCATAACATAGAAAGTCCAGTGGACACTTGTAATGGCATTTAAAGTGTCTAAAATCATGGTTTAATGAAAAGTTTAACCTTTAAATCTCTTTTTAAATTACAATTCACATTTCGGTTTTTGTCTGTGGACTTTTAAAATTAGCTTTGTCATTAGTATTTTGAATATTTTGTAATTGCAGACTGTAAAAACTGTTACTTGTATTTGCAATGTCTGCATATTTCCTTGTCAACTATAATGTAAAAAAATATTTACCACAAAAAGGCATTAATAGTTAAAAAGGTATTGACAGTCTACAACAGCAGCAGCTAATTTCTTGCTGCAGTTATATTTAACTTTTTAATGTCCTTCTATAATCACATTTGACCCAATTAGCAAGTTATTGCTAGTATGCCAGAATTTTTTAACCTGCTTCTAAATTTTTTATTGATTTTTTTTAATAAGTCTCTCACATCTTGAGGCTTATTCTCTGTAAAATTGCTGTATTTCCTTACATCAAGTATGAGATTTTGAAATACATGGAATAAATATCACACAAATCCAAACTATTTTTAATAACTTTTACAAACAGATGTGAAAAATAAATGATGTTTATTTTTTGTTTTAATCTGTATAACCTCTGAATTGCTACTGTGCCTAATTTTTTCAAAACAAAGCTTGCATTTTTGAGTTTAGGTTGTACAACTTTCCTAAGACATTTTAATTAATATTATTTAAATCCGTGGTTCAGGTGGAGATAGCTTTGCTCTAAAATAGCATTCTCCAATATGAGCTATGGATATGTCAGTTTTAATGCTTTCAGAAATACTTCGGTAAGATGAACGATATGTCACGCCTGATACGGCATATTCATCATTAAACAGCTCCTTGTCATCCATATTGATACTTTCACTATTAGTCTGTCTGAAAACCTAAGCCAGGTAATGTGACAGAAAATCATGTTAAGAAGCGGCACATTTTACAAACGATATGGCAAAGACAGGTTAAGGCATAATAGGGTGCAAATCATTGATTTGATCTCAACATGCTCCACAACTTTACTTTTAACAGGCAACCTCTGGCTTCTGCTGGTTTGATAGCTGTTTGATATTCCTGAGCTGGAGCGAGGTTAATGCGAAGTTTGACTCCAGTGACTCCTCAGCTGAGCTATTCAATCAATTAACAGGGCTATCCATCACATATGCATTATCACTCAGAGGTGTACAATGTGTCCTACTTTAAAGAGCACATCAATTTTTAAGTCATGAAGAAGTGTCAAATGCCACGAGTCACAGGCAGGAAAGAAGTACCAAACCTGGCTTATCCCTGTTTGTGATAGTGATGGATGTGCTTTGGAAACAGCCACCATGACAGGAGCCTCCTCAGCTCCTCAGCTGCTGGAAGAGTTTTTCCATTCCACCCTGAAAAGCTGGTTTTGCACTTTCTGCATCCAATGACATGGCCAAAAGATATCTAGAACTTTTAAGCCGTGTGTTAAATGTCTAGCTCAGTTCACTGTGTTGGGACCTGCCTACAGCTGCCTGCTCAGCAGGAATTCTGTCAGTGCTGTCTTTACTAATGGCTTCAAGAACTGTGTGGAGATAAATACAGAGCAAGGGCATGACCCAGCTTTTTTCAAGCTGTGCTGCCACACATTTTATGTATGTCATTGTCAAATGGGACAAAAATCTTTCCAGCTTTCCACAAAGTACAGCAGGCAGCACCTGTAGTTTCCCGAAACCCTCTCTGTATTCTGTCAAGCTGTTCTACCAATGTGCGCCACTGAAACAGCACATTCTATTCTGGGGAAGGCATCATTACCTATATGACTTTATTCATGAAATATAAACATGGATGATATTTTCCAGAGTCTAAATCAGCCTATATAAGGAATAGTCATTATGAGATGATGAGCAATATTACTTATAGACATACCCCTTCCTTCAGGGTCTGTTTTACTTATAAAAATAAGCATCTAAACAAATTACTTCAGGACACAGGTAACATTGTCATACCTGAAGAAATCAATACACATTTAACATTGCTTTCACCTCAGCCATCTGAAAGAAAAGATTTGCCTATAGCTTCCTACTAGTTTTTCATGCCTTTTAGGCACCTTAGCAGTGAAGGAGACACTAACCTAGTGCATGCTGGACAGACATTTCCCTCCCATCTTAAGGAAAGAAAATAACCTCGGTAAATCTCATCTAGCAAAGCTTACCTAATCAATTGTCTTGACTCAGTAATCCGTAAATAACTTTATATTCACAATAACTATCATATAACAAAGGATTGAACAGATAATTCATCACCTGGGAAAGATGAACACAAATTCTGGATCATTTTTACCAACTACTGGAAGTTTTGGTCTGTAGAAACAGCCAAGGATTCTTTCAAATAGTGAGATACTTACTTAAAACCTGGAGTGGACTATGAAAAAAAGGTTTAATGTCCAGAAAACATCTAAGCAAATTCAGTCCAAAACCAAGGTGTCTTTGGAATAATTACCTTAATTAAAAAATAGGAAAAAAATATAAATTTATGGAATGGATTACCTGCAATTTGAATTAAAAACAAAACAAAACAAAACAAAACAAAAACAGCAATACAACCAAACAGAAAAAAAAAATTCAAAATGAAGTTATATTCCTCATGTAAGAACTGCTATATAATATACTACGTTTGATCTTATGTGGGGCTTGTAATTGCTGATTTCAGATTGTAAGGGTAACTTTAAAATGCTTTCTTTCTGGAATTCGACTAGCAAATTAAATTTGTACTACCTACCCTTAGCCAACTTCTTCTCCCAGTAACTGCATGCAAAGGCATTTTTTCTTCATTGTTTTTAAAAAAGATGCATATGACAAAACCATCTTAGGTTTAAACAGTAAAAATACCTATTCCTTTCTTTAGACACAAAACAAGATCCTGGAAAATATCACACATTTAATTAGTTTACCCAAATTTAATTTCAATATAATTAAATGAGATTCTTTCAACAGCTATTTCACCACACACAGTTTTTGTGTTCTGTCAACTTTGGCCCCAAATTTGCAGTCATCTTTCCCTGAAAATGAAATCAGCTTCATATATTCAGATATCCAGAGTAAAAGATCTGTGAAAGTGGTAAGTGCACATTTTCACAGAAGGTTCCACTTCATAAACTTATCCTATCTCAGCCTTACTCCCACAGAACCTCTTTTTTTTGTTGTTTCTATTGATATACTGTCAAAAGGAGAATGAGTTTTGATGAAAGAAACACAAAACAAAACAAAACAAAAAAACCCTGCAGTATTGTTTTGTTAATGAATTTAAAAGAAGTAGGTCTAGGAAGGCACTGTAGCATCACAGTTGATATGAGAAAGATATCAACTTGATATTAAAAGATATGTGTAAATGTCAAGTGATGTAATACCTTCAATCTAATGTAACTTCATGACAATTGCAGAACAAGCTAGAGTAACAAGGGAGGTTTGAACACTAACCAGACAAAACGGGGTGGAATACATTTTGGGAGGCACTGGTATAAATAACACAATTTGGATCAAATAAACCATAATAATCTATACACAATTCTGTATCAAGTAAACTAAGCACATACCACCAAACTTTCTGCTTTATGAAAATGGATCAGTGGGCTGGACAATGAGGCTTCTTGAACTATCGGGAAAATATTCTGTCCAATACTTGATCAGTAGATATATCCTGAAAAGCAAACAAGAATCTCCATCACTTCTAATTAACATTTCTCTCTAAGGGAATAATCAAGCACTCCAACAAAGTAGAGATACTTGAGATGTAAATATGGTGAACAATCTTTCCTACTCACGTTACTTTAGCCAGTACACAAATAAACAAAGAAAAATTGATTAAAACTTCAAATACATTACAAAGGAGAAAGACTGGTAGCAAAAAATATGATTTTTATTCAAACCAAATAATAAAAATGGTTAAGAAGTATTGGGAAAATATTAATAATCACCGTGTAAAAAATCACATGGATAGTGTATACATAATTAATTGTCAAAATCTCTTTACCTAGAAATGTAAATGCAAAGCTATCATAAGATAAAGGAGAAATATTTTAAAACTTTTAATTAAAAGATATTTAGAAAGTATTCTAAGAATAGTCATTGGGAAGAGAGTAATAGATTGCAAATAGATGTGATATATAATAAGACATTAACATTTCTGTGGAGAGTCATATAGTTATGGTGTTACAGATCTGCTAATAAGTTAGAATTAATTGACTTTATTTGATTTTATAAAATCATTTTAATAGAAATATAGAGGAATAAGAAATATATTGTAATGAAACTTGTAGTTGCACAGCAAAAGCTGCTATGAAATCCTCTGTACAACCCTGTACCAAAGCCAGAAGAATGGGCTAGAATCATTGAATAGGAATGTTTAGAACTTAGGTAACAAATTTGAGATTTTACAGATTTATTTGTATTGAGTGTATTGAGATTTCAGAATGCAGAATTAATGGGAACTGGGAGCAACTGAATGAAACAACTCATAATTACCTGCCAAGAAACCATGAACTTTAGTAAAAGGTAATTCCGACAGGGGCAGATCGCGACCACTGACTCATATACCACTTACCCAAATCATACCCCAGACCCATTTCTAGACTTTTCTAACTTTTACTGTGCAGAATCGGATATGGGAGGAGGGTATCTTAATGATTTTTGGGAAATACTATGTTTATGCATGAATACTTAATGAATATGTATGAATAAGTTCTATATATGGTCTATGATTTTGAAGCTTGGTGTGCGTTGATCGTGAGGAGACTCACTCTCACGCCCGGCCGTCAGTAAAGAAGTGTCTGCTTATCTACATCACATTGGTGTCGATAAGTTCTTCATTCCGAGATTTTGGTAACAATGGCATACAAAAAAAAAAATTAGAAAAAGAACAATTTATATTTATACTTATACAGAAGAGATTTTGAATTAGTTGAGGACCACAGACAATTTCTGTCAATATTCATCACCATATTCTTTCCTGTGATTCAGTGAAATCTGCCCTGAGCTATTTATTTCTACAGAATTCTTCAACTACAGCAGTGATTTCTCTTCATGCAGCATTGCCTGATTCCTTGCCAAAGGCACTACTTCTCTGTCCCTGCAGAATTTTTTATCAACCCTACCTATTACCATCGGCATTTAATTCCATAATTTCTACTTTCTTTCTTTTACCTTCACAAAAGGTCTAAATAATTATGTATACATGTATTCATACACATCAGCTACTGTAGCCTTTCTTATTCTCCATCTCCCTTGCTTTTGCAAAGAGTCTTTTCTTCCTCCTCTCTACAACAATAATGATTTCGTAATTACTTATCAGCCAGAATCAACTGTAGACATAAGCAAGATAAGTAGTTGCCCATATTTACGTGCTGCCAAGAGTTATAAAATGTTTTTGATTCTACCTAGTTCACTCTGGAGCACTGGAAAGCTTTTTCCCTAATATAGATCCTAGGGAAAAGATCAGAGGATGCTACAGAAGACCTCTCAATTTTTGCAACAGCATCAATAGTAGTTAGTAGCCTAGCACTTCCCTCTCATTTGGCTTCATATCTCCAATGTACATTTTTCATCCTAATGCAACTGCAAAGGATCTAGGAACAAACACATCTTGAAAAAAGTCCTTTCATTTTGTCTAGTCTTCACTTAAAGGTATGAGACCATTAGAATTTGAGCAACCTGCTTTTATTCACATTGAAGTAAAAACAGCATACACATCATATGGGCAGATTTGAAATTCTCATAGTAGGATTGCTTGTTTCACCCTGTTGCACTCAGAAGAAAACTGGAAAATACCAAACATTTCTAAGGCATCCACATGAATAACAATAGAAAGTATGACCAATTTAATGTTCGACCTTTGATTTCCATGAGCTGTCATTACCTGTGGTAAATTCTTCTCATTATAATGTTTTCATATTTCTTCACCACTGCTCCCAAAATTTTAATTCAGACAGTGGTTGCTATTTTCTGTCCCAACATACATGATGCTGTGAGATTTCAGTAGGTGGGGTGTTTTTTTCAAATGAACTCAAGCTTCTACAGGATCACGTCTTTTTTTCGTGGAAGTTTGTGCCAACATATATTCTTATTCTTAGCACCTCTTCTTTAAACAGAAAGATCTAAATTAAGGATTTTTGTGAAGACAATGAGTATTATCATTATTAAGAGATGTCAAGAAATGTCAAAATATAGCTTCTAGTAAGTTACAATTATACTAATTCCTAAGTCAATAGGAATATTGCTGTTGATATGACCTATCTCTCAAGAAAGTTTTACAGGGAATTAATTTGTTGGGTTTTGGTAGCATAAATCTCCAAAACCATGTCAGAGAACCCTGTGTAGACGCATGAACTTCTAGGTATATTCTGGCTGTTAAAAGTGAACAAGCTAGAAGTGTCTTTTGATGGTTGCTGAAGTGTCTTCCAAATTTTGCAAGACTAAAAGGCTGAAAATTCAAAAAGCAGTCTAGCCTAGTCTATACTTTCAAAATCTGCAAGGTAATTGAGCAATTAGTGACTTCTGATGCACAGAAATAATTATTTTTAGTTACAGTACTTGATTTCAGAGCATTGAATCACAGAATTTTATACCTGCAAGTCTGAGTGCCCAAGAAAATAAATGATACTTACATAAATTGAGACATGATCTGTGTTGACAACAATTATACTCTTGTTTTGACAATTACAAAGGGTTGTTTAAACATGAAATATTTTATTCCCAGATAAATGCATTAATAAATCTCGTAATTACTTTCTTGAAGTTGTGGTTCACAGATTTGTCACCAAGATAATAACAAAGTTCTTCTAGGATCACAGAACTAATCACATAGCATTAATTAAGATAATAAGATTATTTCTTTATTCTTAGGGATCAAGATAAATCTAATTTCCCCTAATAGCCAATAGATAAAAGCAGATGAAGGGCGATTCATCCAGCCTATCCTAGACACTGGTTCTGCAATGAGATGAGCTATCTTCTGGAAATACTTATTACTCTCCGAGTAAATGATTAGCACATCACTAAAGATGCTTTGTCCTGACTTGGACATCTAATATCGAAACTCCTGAATCTGAGTGGGTGAAATCTGTTCAGGTGCAGGATTCAAAGCCTTGTGTTCAAGAAATACCTCCCATAATGCAATAATCCCATTCATGAGGGAGTCTGTTGAATGATTTACTCAGAAGCCCACAACAGTGATCCCATTTACTCCTTAACAGTCGCCTTTTCCTCAAGGACTTTCTTGGTTTGACAGTCACTGGGAAAGTCTTTAAAATATGATTCAGTTGCATCCAAAGAGTTACAAAGTTGAATGAAAATTAAAATTATGCTTTAAAAAGATTTAATATTCTATTTCTATTTATTTTTTAAGTCAGCCTCTGATATTGGGGACTCCATTAACCATCCCTTTAAAGTAAACAAAACTCTTCAGACTTGCTTATGAGCCATGAAGAAACATAAACTAAGACAAATTCCTTTTCCCTGGAGATGATCTTTAAAATGTGGCTACGGGAAGCTTTTCTGACTGAAGCATTTCAGAACTGAAATAATTTATCTCCACAGCTACCAATTCTCATGGCTTCATGGCTTTAAAGCAGAAAAAGCAGTAAATGCTATGCTTTTTACCTGAGGTGATATGATACATCACCTGGTGCAATATTTGAAGTTAACCTCAAAGCAAAACTAACATGCATTATCCTCATTGTGCTTTTACCTTTGAAAGACTAATATGCATTAGCTGGGCTGAGATTAAAAAATAAATAGCTTTTAAGCACCAAAATCATGTCACAGGACAGCCTGAGCTGCTTTGAGCTTTGTGGAAGAAGAATAGTGGTGGGCATGCCAGAAGCAGCCACCCTGGGGGATATGAATCAAACCTTTTTAGGAAGCCAGAGGAAACTCACAGTGAGAGTAGGCCATTTTCCTCCTTAATATGACAGATTCTGTGACAAATTCATTTGCCAAAATCAGAATAGTTTAAATGTTTGCAATGGGGCTACTGCCATAGTCCTTTGTTTGTTTATTATTCTGCTAAATTTAGTTCTGCCCATCTAACAATGAATCCAGGAGGAAAATCTAGTACTCAGGTATTTAAATTACTATCTTTTCCTTCTTGAAGGATGGAGTTGTAAAGTCTCAGCTCACTCGGTTCTTCAGGGATGAACAAACCCAGAGATCTAAAACACGGTTTTATACAATGTATCCTAGTTTGTTATAAGTAGACTAAACTCTGCAAAGTGATTCCTAACCAGGGAATAGAGTGCAACAGGAAAAATGCAGCCTTTCTAGTCTGATGTACAATTCCCATTAAATGACATTTACTCATGCATGCACAGGTAAATTACATCAAAGCAAAATTTGTTATGCGGGATTTGGTGAATCCTGTAGCCTAATACTATACACAAATACAGAAGTTCATCAGCCTTTGAGAAGTTATTGATAAGAGAATATTCTGCAGAACTCAGCCATGAAATCAAACAGCTGCAATTGGTCATAACTCTGAAAAATATTGCAAGAAACACCAAATACACAGAAGGGAATTGAAAAGATTCAGCCAACAAAGTCATTGAATAGTGTGCATGACTAAAACCCCACTAAATAAGGCAAGTCACATCCCCAGAAACAGAAACTCTAACCTCATTAAGCAAGTATAAAACTGTCTGAAGTGATGGAAAACCACTTTGTACTCCACCTAATAACACAACTGGAATCCACTTTGAAGGAAAATTGAGGCAAAAGCTCCTGTACAAATCAGGGAGACTGCAAACAAACAAAGCATTAAAGTAAAATTGCCCAAAAGAAGACAACAATAAGAATTTGTAATACTCTGAGCAGAACACAAGAAGGCACTTAAAGAGGCAATCAGAACTAATGGTGACATTAACTCGATAAAGGAATATACATCCAAAGAGTCCCTGAAGCAATCTATACCCAGTGAGTATGGCATCTGAGAAGCTGTATTTGAAAAATTAACACCCCATTACCGTAGAATGGGGACAATGTTCAGAGGCTTTTTAAAAGCAAGACACAAAACTTGGCAGTTGAACTGCAATGAGGACCCAGGATGAAAGTTCAGAGGGAGAATGAAAAGTAAGAACACATTGAAATAATTTTTCCTTAGCATTGTCAGTTGGAAGAATAACTAGGGAAGAAAGTAACCATTCAAATTCATCCTATGAAGGTTTCAGTGTTTATATCTGTTCTCAAGATCTGAGCCTCAGACAACTAGAGGTCTTTAAACACTGATTTCTATCATTACATGCAAGTGATACTGATGCCACTGTATAGATACTACCTATACATTTATGTAAAAGTATTCTGTTAAGGGAAGGTTGCTGGGTTAGCAAAAGGTCTTACCCTTTTGATCTGTCATATAAGGGACAAAATGCCTAAACTCCTGAATTACCAAATCCTGATTTAGTGTTTAGCTATCTCTTTAAAAAATCTGTGTACAAAGTTTAGACCAAGCTGACTCTCAAGTCATCAAAACAGACAAGATGATAAGGCATTGCAACCCACAAAATCAGTTGAAAGTAGGACAAAGGTAATTGTGGTAGTGGGAGATCGTGACCTCTGACTCAAACAGTGCCCCTGAAAGAAGGCAAACCTGGCTTGGGGAGCATATGTGGTTGGTAAAAAACATCAGTAGTATGATCTGAGGATGTGTACTAGTTTGCATTAGAAGTGAGAAACTTGTAACCAATCAATCCTGTGTGTGAATGAAAATGAATATGTAGTACACTATGAATGTGCAAGTAGTCTACTGAATGTAATGTGTACCCTCGAGTAACTTGGTGAGCACGTTAGGAGGAAGCATTCCCCTGTGCTCCCAGTGCTGTAATAAAAAACGCTTGCCTTCTAAAACTTTAAATCAAGTCTTAGAGGGTTTTTCTCCATGGCTAACTTTATGGTATCAGTACAGGAGCCTTCATGTGTTTGCAGTGGTTAAATGTGTTGAAGATAGATAGGGACTATGTTTTAATAAAATGCAGTAGATGCTAGAGAAAATCTGTTTTGACACCTATCTTATTTCTGTTAGAAAATACATGGAAATAGTTAATAACAACTTTATTTCTGATATATTTTCTTCATCTTGAGGACATCTCTCACATACTTTGAGGACTAAAAATCAGTATTTACTACTTTTGATATAATTAAGTTATAAAGAATCACTAACAGGGGCTGAAACTAAAGCAGTGATTAACTCAGCTATTGAATAAGCTCACTGAGATGTAGCAAGCTTTCTGAGACACCTGGGATATAACAATGCACAAAAGAAGTGGAGTAATAGGGCACTGCAGTCAAAACCATGTAGCGCAGAGAACTAATGAAGTTATATAAGAATAAGAGCAGTGTGCATGTTCCCCAAGAAAGTTCAGCTGAAGTTCACCAACTTGTCATCCACCAGGTCTCAAAAGACCCCAAGAAAGACCCCCAGGAGCAAAGTGTGCCTACGTAAGTGCCTTACGCATATGGAAATAATTTTGGGTGATCAGTTATAATATGTATTAAATTTCAGGTAAATATGATGAATATGTATGTTTTGTTGTAATAAACAGAGGAACACTGGTCAGATAGGTGTGCATGATGTGAGGTGCTAATCTCTGTGCACCCAGCACTACCATAAAGGATGCCTGCCTTCCAAACTTGCAAAATGAAGTCCAGAGGGTTTTCTTTATGCTGGTTTTTTGTTTTTGTTTTTTTTTTTGGTATCGCTTTCAGTTCAGTACCTGAAGACGAGAGAAGACAGAGTAATATAACTAACAATGTGTTGATAAAGGTCTGTTTTCCAAACCTTTGGTCCAGATTGAGAAGTGTGGCATGTGTTTGAATAATTATTATATGTAGTGGAAGTCCTGCCTGTCCCAATAAGTTCTACTAGTGTTTCTTCTCTACGTGGCAACAGTCCTATACTTATTAGTGCTATACAAGCATTGTTGAATATGTAACAATGTATAGGTTAGTAATGCTATGGTCTTGGTATTAGTTTGCACTAAAAATTAATTCCTTCAATAAGAAAATATAAATTAGTATGACTGTGATTTTAATTCCTTGTAAAGCTTGAGGAGCATATTTGGTTAGAATTTTGGTTTTATTCTATTATGTTCCCTCCTCCCTGTACAATGAAAGAGAATTCTGTGAGTACTAGAAGTACAAGGCAGATATGCACATGAAACTCATTATTTTGAGAAAGACTCTAACTAGATCAAAATCTTGCTTTAAAGGAGGACTTGCCTGTTTTCATCTTAATCCATGAAGTTTCATAAATACTCTAACACTTTTAGGGCTTGGGAAGAAAGAAAGGTTTTCCATATAGGGCTATTCTTTAAATATTGATATAAAATATCTGTTATTTGAGCATTTATTTCTGTTGGTTAATGGTTAAAGGACATTTAAACTCGTGAACAAAAGTCCTTCAAATTGGAGAAATACCATCTCTTGCTAGATCAGTATCAAGTTTCAGTATTGGTTCTTCTGTAGAATATTTTATTGTAATTCTCATTGGTCTTTAAATATAAAGTCAGGATTTATCTTGTGAATTTGATAACCTCTCCAACATAAACCCCAGCGTTCTTTCATATGAGCTGAGGGTTGACAGGGAAGGTAGCTGAAAAACATCTCATCTGTCTTTGATGCATCATAACAGAGAGGATGTTATTAGCTAAATCAGTCACTTGATTGCATTGTGCCTTCAGATTCAGCCTGATAAGGAAATCTAAGGAACTAGCAAGATGTTATGGGACAAGCGAAACAGGTTTTGGTTATTTATACTGCACAAAGAAACATCTATTTCTTCTGGCTGTAACCCTCATTCTAGTTTATGCAGGTTATGAATATAGGGAGGTAGGGATAGAGGATATTAATGTCCTGTGGTTCTGGCATCTATTTTTCTTGCAGTGGATTAAGAGCCACTTAGCCACAGT
This sequence comes from Falco naumanni, assembly GCF_017639655.2. Classification (NCBI taxonomy): domain Eukaryota; kingdom Metazoa; phylum Chordata; class Aves; order Falconiformes; family Falconidae; genus Falco; species Falco naumanni. The sequence goes on along the minus strand of NC_054056.1, from coordinate 56,972,411 downwards.
AAGTTACATATAAAAAGATCTGCTAATAACTTGACTCTTCATTGCCCCTTCTTAAAGTTAGCAGCTGGCAATTTGAATTAATATGCTTTTCACAATCATTTTGCAATAAATCTCTGCTCAAAATAATCTTTCCATGCACACGTCCATTACATTTCTTCTTCCAGTTTACATATCTAATGTTGCGTACTATCCACTGTATTGACTTACTGGTGACAGAATGAGTGAGGAAAAAAAAAAAGTATACTATAGAACATAATTATTTTACAAATACAAAAAAATATTGGGTGTATTGCAGTCCACTTTACATTTCATATGTGGATTTGGCCTCTTTGCTTAAATGTGCTGGAGTTCAGTCTTTTGACCTGTAACATTGTCACAAGCTTTGATCCTTTTTCCTTACGTGCTCCTTCTTAAGTGCCCCTTTGCCATCCCCATCCCCACCTTCTGTTCTTGAGTTGGAACTCACTGGAAGTTTTCTCTAAGCCCTTGAATACTATAATTATGTGTATATTTCAGTGTCTCAGAGTACCCCCTCTATTAACTAGACATAGTTTTGCCTTTCAGCAAATCACAGCCTTTGTTAATATTATGAAACAAAGCTCTTACTTTAATAAATGACACAACATTTTAAACACTTCATCAAAGTCTGCTTAATTGAAATCACTCTCATTTGAGAGATGACACATGTAAACTTCAACACTGTTTTCCTTTGATGTTAGGAGACATTTATTTTTATACAGTAAGAAGTCTATTATTCTTCTATGCATCTAGAGATTTTGGCCCTCTTAAAAATAGATTTGCACACTGATTACACGCACCCTTTCTCAGGTTCACATGAACCAGAAAGGTTCAACTTATTCTTTGGAGAGTGACCCAATTTTAGAGTTGATTTGTATATTGATTTCCCAGTGTTCTTGTACAGAGCAGAACAGAATCAGTCTGTATGGACACAGATGCTTTTTAAGACTGGCACTACACTTGCATTTGTTTCATATTGCTGTCAACATCAAAAGCAGCATAGTTTCATTTTTATAAAATCTCTGACTGAACAGCATAGGTCAGATCGAAACAAAACAGAACCAAACCAAAAAAATCCTCAGCTAGCTCTGCTCTGATTAAAGCAAATGTTAAATTTTATACTGACTTTCATAGAAGCAGAATTAAGGTACAGCTGACCTTTTGTTGAAGATCTGAAGATATTGAAGATCTAGTGCTTACGTTACCTTAAATCTGCTATAATGAGTCATGTGAGTGTTCCCTCCACTTTCTCAGCTGGAACTAAAATGGATGTTAGTCATTTTCACAGCTCTGTCAGCCAGATTACCTGTAATAGCTATTTCCAGAGCTTTCACGAAAAAAGCCATTATTCATGACAATGTATGACTTATGAGTCATAATAAAGTGAATGAGACATGAGGGAACTACATCACTGATAAATACAACTGCAATTAGAAACTATTTTCCTGATAGGGTGTCTCTCTCTGGTGCCAACGAAATAAAGAAGTTTGTCAGCTCTTAGATGAAGACCAGGATTTTACACTAAACCAGAGCCAATACCTAAGAGGCGTAGGGGGTGGGGTGTCTCCTTGATGAACTATTCTGCTTGATTTTTCAGATACCCAAATCTCAAATATTATATTTTCATGCATAAGTAATTTTAATAAAATATTTATATTAAACATTTTTTTCAAAATAAAAAAATCAACATTTCTGAAAAATTTATTTTAGAAAGCATCACAATATAGGATTTACTTTATTTTATTTTTTTATTTCTTCAATAAATAATAAAATAATTTATTATCCAATTTGTTCTACCACAGGTTATCCAGGTGATGCAGTTTCCAAAAACTATCAGACCACAAGGTTTGTTTATATGTCCTGGGGAAAAATGTTCCCTCAGAAATGAATATTCACAAAAAGTGATGCTGAGGTCACAGGAGACAAATAAAAGCCAAGGAACATGAAATAAACTAAAACTAGATCTAAAGTAGAATATTACTAAATTGAAATACTGAAGATGCTTGTACTGATCAGAGGCAGGCAAATGATGGCTGAGGTGCCTAGTAGCAGCCACAGCATGAAGACAGCAACCTTGGGCAAGCAGAGGTAAAAGTACAGGAGGAATACTAAGGGCTCAGCATTACCATAAAGAGGCTAGAATAGGGTTTGGGTATGTTTTATTACTAGGAATGTGTAAGATTTTCTTTTTGTGTCTTTCTGAATAGTACAGGAATTTGACTAATATGCTTTAATTGGGATTTCATCAGATTAGCTGTGAATGTTTCCTGCCCATATATGTGATGATCTTTTGACAGGTATATTTGTCTGCTTTCTCAGGTCTTAGGTTTAGCTTTTCAAAGTACACATGGGTCTCTAGTGCTTCAGAGATACTTTGTTGAAAGATTGATGGCCCTATGTGTTAAAATCCTAGGTTTTACTTAATTCATTTTCAAGTCTGGAAGACAATTTTTTCAACATGAAAGTATAATCTCCGTAGTGTTACCACCAAATGATGCTTTCAGCAGGAAAAGAGGTAGAAGTTGCTTCTGGTTATCATTGACTCAGGAAGAGCAAAGCCTCCAAGGATGAGATATATTTTCTTTCTTGTAAAAACAGAACAGAGCTCTGTGACTGATAAATGGGGAGAAGGGAGGAAAAGAAAGGCATTAGCAAGGGAATTTCTATTGTAATTCAGTGAGGGCATTGTATGAATATCTATTCAGTTAAAATTAAAGTTTCTAGGGAAATTGATACAGGGAAAACATAACTCAGTAAAAATTAAGGGCTCCGTGTTGTTGCATGCTGAAGTACAGTATGTATTTTAAATTACATGCTTATTTCAGTGCTGCTAACAGAAAGCACTGATATTTAAGATGATCCAAGGAAACAAAAAATATATATAGAAAAAGCAACTTGTTCCTTATATTCATCTTCTTTTTTTTTTTTTTCTGTGAAACCCAATGTTTACAGAGCTGCTATAACATTAACCTAGAACTCTCATTCTGCACATCTGAATACAATAAAGATGTAAATAAAGAACTAAGAGTATTTTTGTCTTTCCCTCCCTCAGAATAGCTGCAGTTAGAATTCGAAGCTTCTCTGCTTCCTTCTTTGAATGCTTATTGACCTTCATGAGGAAGGCCTTAGTTGGCTTCCCACTTAGTTTTTATTTCTAAACTTGAGACTGGCACATTTTAAGAGAACAGATGTTAAGGTAAAGTAACACAATATGAAAAGTTACAACATTATTATATATTTGTCTCTTGTCTGATTCAAAGGAAAAGCTAGGGATAAAATGTCTCTTTTGTGGAAAGGAATGATTTAAAGAACTTCCTTCATGAAAAAGAATGCAGCATGGGGAATAAAGTGAAACTAAATTCATGGAGTGGAAGCCCTGACCTCATCCTAATTCAGTTACTGAAGGAAAAGAAAAACCTAATGTAAAAATAGCATCAAGAACTCTGTAAATAAGAAACAACCTTTATGCTACCCAAGTGTAAAAGTAAGAATATTAAATATTAAACAGTAACTATGCTATTGTGTGAATTTTCTCTCTTTTGGCCTATGTGACTAGCCAAAATAGAGGGTTTTGCAGATTGTTCTCATTAGGAGCTGAATTCATGACAGTAAAATCAGGTGGCTGCTGTGTCTAACTAGTAAAGGAGGAAACAAAAAAGTAAGAACAGCTTCCTTGCTTTCCCGGCTTCCACAAGCATGCTACCCCCAGTTGACATACTTTGGCTCTTATCATGGTGCTTTTGAGCTGGTGCTGGAGCCTGTCTCTATTTTTTTCCAGATTTATATTTCTGCTTTTCACTCTTCTACCTCTTCCTTTCACACTCTTGTTCTAAAACTATTCTCAGCAAAGTCTCTGGAACTCATCACACACTTTTTCAAGCATCTTTCAGTTTGGAATGGAAATTTTGTTAATTAAACCTATTAATATATATATAGTGCATATCTAACAATACAATGTTATGAATGATTTAAGCCAGCTGCCAGATGCCCACCAGGCCACTCTCTCACTCCCACTCCTCAACAGGACAGGGGCAGAAAATAAGATGAAAAATCTGCTGGGTTGAGGTAAGGACAGGGAGATCAGCTGTCAGTTACTGACACAGGTGTTCTCCCTTCCCTAGACCTGTGCCAAGTGTTGCAAAAAGGATGGGAAAAGGGGGGTTATGGTCAGTCCATAACAGCTCCTCTCAGCCAGAGAAGACAAGAAAGGGATTTGGTTTTTTGCTTGTTTGGTTGATTGGTTGGTTGGTTGATTTTTTAAAAATATATTTTAACTAGGAGTCACTGATTTCTTTTAGCTGATAACAATGCAGGAGTACTAGCATTGCTTACCCAGAATAATGGATTTTCAGCAAGGTGACAGATGAAGTTTCGTTGCAGTCAACTCAGAATACACGTCCAACAAAAAATTCAGCCAGCTCCATTTCAATAATGTAAACACTAATTATCAGGCTCTCAAAAGAGCTAAATTGTGTTTTAGTGATGACCTTGTTCCTGTTCATAGACTCAGTGGCCTGAAGGCAGAAATGTGAGAGGAGGAGGGCTGTGAGAAAGGTGGATGGAATGTTATAGCAAACAAGAAACATGACTTCCCCCAAGCTAGATGAATCTATTAACATTTGTTTAATTTCCATATGTCTTCTAAAAAAGTTTACTACAATTTCCCATCACAGGGCTGTCTGCAATTACTTGACATTTCGATTGTGAGGCCCAGCTCTTGGCAGTGAATTACTGTAACCTACACCTACCCTGGCCAAGTGCTCTTCCTCTCTTTGTGACCATGCACATTTTTCAGCAGCTGGCTTGTTTTGGATGCTGTTCAGTCTTTTCTACCAGCAAACTTTTCACCACAGGGACACTTACCAGGGTCTACATCTGGTGGATATCTGATATCTATCTTAATTATCTTTCTTCATGAGAAACAATTCTTCAGAATACTTCAAATTTTCTGAAAAATAAGTAGAGTGCTGTCCTGAGGCAGGCAGAAAAGGAAATAATAGGAGTATTTTCATTGGCTTGATCTTCTGCAGCTGGGATTTCAGGGAAAAGGAAATGTCACTGACAGGCCCACTAATCCTTCCTCCCTTGTAAAACTCAGCTGAGAACGGGGAAAGCGAAGTCTGGCTGTGTAACAGTATGGAGGGTGGGTAAGCTCCAAAGTGGAAAAGGCAACTTGTGTCTGTCTGCTGAGAGCTTCGTACAAGCAAACAAATTATTTGTTTCTCAACTCAGCCCAGGGACAGGGCAACTATGAACTGTTCCTTATTAACTGATGGCTCTAGATTGTAGATACCTGGCTGACTGTGTCCTTTCCTTAATTAAAATAATGCAGTATCTGATCTGGATCAATTTCTCAGATCTTAACTGAGGGAATTTTTTTCTGGAAAAACTTCGCAGCCTTTAACTTGTTATAATATTATAATATGTGAATATTATAGCATGAAATTTTTAGCATCTATACGTCTTTGCTTATCACAAAATAAGAACAGGGAATTTACTGTATTCACAGGAATGACTAAATTATACCTTCCTGTAGGCTTGCTACCAGAGTTAGAGAAGTTAAAGAACACAAGGAAGATGTTCTTTCCTTATTCCACTCAATAACCTGCCATACCTTGCCCCCTCCCCCCCAATATTAAAATAGAGATTGGGGCTGGCGGTTGGGGTAGGGGGGGAGATGACAACAACCACAACAACAGAACCCAAGCCGAAAACCAACCTTCTAGTAGAAAATAATTTTCATACATTTTCAAAATGACAGAAAAGTGCTAAGCATATTATTTTTAAAATGTATTTGTTTTGTGGACTTGATGCCTGTCTACCTCTTTTAGCTTCTGTGTCACTGTCCCATCTCAGATAACAAGCAAAACCTCGTGTGGTTAAACAGCATTTTGGCTTCTCCTATCAGTCTAGTACAATGGGTCATATACATCTCAAGCTGCAGCAAAACTCCCACTGACAGAAATATCCCAGAATCTGTAAATATAGTATCAAGGATAGACTCTGCGTGTGCATTTAGTTTCATCACACATTTTTTTATAGATATTAAAAACCTAGATTTTTATTTTATGTTTTTACTGTCTTTTTCTAGTTCAAACTAGTAATGAATAAGCACTAACACAGAAGGAGATTTGGCACAGAGAAATAATCCTAGGACTTCCTAACATGAAGTTGCTGGTTTAATTCTGTATTTGGATGATTGCTTCCTTGCTTCTCTTCTTGTCTGTTTTGCACAAATATTAAGGATGTTTTTCTATTCCTATTTTCCTTTTTAAAGGACTTTTACAGGGGATATGTATGTTTATAGGTAAAAAATTAAAACATTTTCAAGATGCTAGGGTTTCATTCTCCATCCATTTACCTGATCACAACAGCCATCTGTTTGCTTCTTAAAATTTATTTATTTATAAGAAATAAATACAAATCTGTATTCTTCACTTTCTAGAACAATGGGAAGTTATTTAGGATTACCATTATCAGAATGCCAAAAACAGGCAATGAAAACTGTTCATAAAACAATAATCAAGGTAATTTTTATGGACATACGTTGAGATTGTTTTCCAAAGCATCTCTGAGAAAAGAAGAACAAGCTTAATTGGTAGGAAAACATACATTAAAAATGTCCCTGGTATTAGTAAGAAATGAAATGCAATCTGATTATTGCAGGATTTGCCATGCTGCTTCATTTCAGTGTTAGGACAATGCTTGCATTAAGGTATTTTAATTTCTAGGTAAAATAGAAGGGTATGTTGGTTTGTTTGTTTAAAACAAGTATAATTTCAGATCCTTACCTTAGAGGAAGTACCAAGTTCCATGGACAAAACAGAGATATTTTGATTTGCACAGGTTAGATACCTGGTTTTCTATTTGCTGCTCAGCATTTTTTAGATAGACTTTTAAGATAAGTCTAGTTTAGCCAAGTACTTCAATTTTCACTTCTCTGAGTAGCAGATCATCCACACACACACACACATATATACCTATATCTACTAAAAGTACAATTTTCAAGAGCACTGGGAAAAAAATTACAAACATCTTGAGTTCTTTCTCCCAAAACTTTTCTCTATCTGGATTTACCAACCTACTTTCCAGTATTGCCTCAGTTAGCTTTTTTTATGAGAAGTTACTATTGTTTTATCTAAGCCTTTCTTCTCTTAGGTCTTATGACCTCACTCGATAACTTTCCACATTTTTAAATACTTTCTGCTTTCATAAGTTTTTAAATTTTTGAGTAGAGAACAAAAGACTGAAGTGACTAGACTTTTTCTGTTCTGAGAGTTCTAAAGATTAGAAAATGTAAAAGTTGTACAAAATATAAATATTAGATTTCTTGCTTATGTTAGCATTTGCCTGAAGTCTCTTTTTGCCTGCCATATGAATGATTAATGCTACTGTAATGTGTAAGAGAGGGTGAGCAAGAGAGAGAGACTGGGCAGAGGGCAAAAGGAGAGAAGCAGGGAGGTGAGAAAGAGAGAGAAGGGATTCCCTTGGATCTAGCCATGACGTTAATTTCATTTCTTTGTGTGAGTTTAGGAATTAGTGGAAATCAAGAACTGTGGATGAGTGTTCAAGAATGAGAATGGAAGAGGATATAGACAGGATTAAAGGTTTGCCCAGCACTTTAACTAGTGCTGATCTGGAGGATAATTTGCCTCTGGCTGAAGCTGTAATGGAAATCTGGACAAACACAAGAAGGAATAGGTCAATAGTCCAATAAGGAATATTTTTCCCAGCTGGGACATCTTTACTGGACAACATTGCAATATGCTGCCTTCAACAACATTTAAGTCACTATTGAGAGAATTAAAAAAAGTACTAAAAGCTATTCCTCTCACTGAAAAGATGCAGCATATGCCTGAGCATGAAAAAGTCCCTATGCTGCTTCCAACCTACTTCCTTGACCTGAATGATTGATTCAGGACAGGATGAGAGGATAATTCTTCCTCTGAGTCCTTTCATTCCATAGCCTCTCTGCAGGGACTTCCAATAAAAGAGTCAAAATTATTGTAGTGTTTTCTGTGAAGTGGGAACATATCTGGTGCCTACCTACTAGGAGACACAGCAATCAATTCAGCTCACTAAGGGGAGCTAGCAGCACTAGCAGCTGTCAACAGAAATCAATTAACTCAAAGAAAAAGGAGGAGTTACCACAGCTCAATACTACTTCCTGAGTGGTTTGTCTTCTTAGAAATGTACAGTAAGAGACATTTAAGTAAAGCAAAAAAGCTCTGAAAACTGAAAGATCTAAGTTCTAAATAATGGGCCATGACTCCTGATTTATTCAGGAATTCTGTCTCCACTGTCAAGAACATCACTGTAGTTAAAAACAGTGAATACTTATATATATACATAGCAATAACATTCTTCTGCCATCAATTGGCCCCAGAAGTGGCTGCTGGTGGTTGGAGAGTAACCTCTGCAGGGGATTGAAACACAACTGATTTGTTTTCTTGGCATATTTGTTGCTTGCGAGCAGCTCAGGTCTGGAATGTTGCAAAGAAACTGCTGAGGCCCATGCAGTCTACAAGCTATTATCCCTTGTTGTTCATCCATATGGAGACAAAGAATGTTATTGGGGAGACCTTTAGGGCATCATGAATGATACCAAGGCCCTTGGGGTGAGGATGAAGAACAGGAGAATGCAGGTGGTATTCTTGATCTTGCTCTTTAAAGGAAAAAGCTGAGGTAATAGGGTCCTGCAGAAAAACCCTGGATGTGTGCCTGGTGCTGAAACAGGATTTTGTTTTTTAAAAATGTAGGATCATTTCTGAAAAATAAGGACTTCTGGGGAGAAAAAGGCACGGGAAGATGCAAGTAAGACAAAACCTTTTTCTGCTAACAGGCTTGCTAACCTAGTCAGGACAGCTTTAAAACTATGTTCATCTGACAATGGTAACTAACCAAATGAGACATGGAGACAAAAGTATTCCCCAAGGCTCAGCATAATGCACAAAGTTCTTCTACTCCTGCTGTGAAAGCTTCATGACTAAGAAACCATGACAAATGTATGTAGGCAAACTCACGAAGACTGGGAAACAAGAAGAAAGTACAAGCCGATGCACAGTTGCAGAGCTATGAGCTTTTCGAGATTAAAAAGAGATGGTAGAATAGCACTGTCCCCTGGCCTCAAATAGTGCCAGGGGAGGTTTAGATTGCATATTAGGAAAAATTTCTTCATTGAAGGAGTTGTTAAGCATTGGAACAGGCTTCCCAGGAAAGCAGTTGAGTCACCATCCCTGGAGGTATTTGAAAGACATGTAAATGTGGTTCTTAGGGACGTGGTTTAATGGTGGACTTGGCAGTGCTGGGTTTATGATTGGTCTTGATGATCTTAAAGGTGTTTTTCAATCTTGATTGATTATATGCTTCTATGATTTTATGAATGGAGATTTCCATGACTGGATTCAGCTATTTAGGAAAGATAAGGAAGATGAGATAGAGGGGTTACACTCTAGGCAAAGGAGTGGCTTGAATGTGTGCAGAGAAGTGAAGACACAACTGAGAGCTAAGGATCAAAAAGCAGATGAAAACTGTTGACATTGTAGGTGTTATGGACTGATTGATCAAGAAGAGGAAGCATACAAACCTTGTTACAGCTGGATAAAACCTCATGATTACAAGCACTGGTACTGATCAAGGATTTTAAACCGCACTGCTAATTTTTGGAAGGGCAGCATGGTGACATGATTCAGATTTCTAGAGTCTGTTGATGACACAGGGAATCAACAAACTAACTAACCCCTGCTTATTACTTACAAATTAGGAAGAAATTGTCAGAGCTGTGAAGGCTGAGTGCAGCCTTGACCGCAGAAACCTTGAGTGTGAAGTTTAAAACCCTGAGAGAAGTGAGCAAGACAAATAGTAGAATTACAGCCCTGGACTTGAGGAGAACAGATATTGGCTTGTGAGGGACCTGCTTGGCAGGATCCTGTAGGAGACTGCCCTGAAGGGCAAAGAGGCCCAGGAGAACAACTTGATACTCAAAATGACATCCTAAAGCACAAGAACAGTCTGTTTCAACTTGCAGAGAGTTACAGTCACGGCAGAAGGCCAGCACTGATGAACAAGGAGCCACTGGCTGAGCTGAAATACAAAAAGGAGGTATGCAAAAGGTAAAAGGAAGGATAAGCTAGCAGGGAGGAATATAGAGGCATTGCCTGAGCATGTAGGGATGGAGTAAGGAAAGTCAAATCTCAGAGCTGCAACTCATACAGGATGTGAAGGACTCTGAGGGTTTCTATAATAATATTGTAAGCAAAGGGAAAGATAAGGAAAATATAGTCCCGATGCTCACTGGGGACAGATACCTAGTGACAAAATATATGAAAAGCCTGATGTATTCAATGTGGGGTTTTTTCCTCTGTTTTTACTGATAAGTTCTGGCCTCAAGTCCCTGGGGCTAGTGGTAGAATGTGAGAGAGCGAGGCATTTAATCACAGTAGAGGATGATAAAGTTTAGCCACCATTTGAGGAAATTTCAAATAAAGAAGTGCATGGGACAAGATGGGATATATCTGAAGGTGTTGATGAAGCTGATAACTGTCATTGCAATGCCACTCTCAATTAACTATGAAAGGTCACAGCAATCTGAGGAGGTTCCTGATGACTGCTTGTAAATCTCATGCCTGTCTTCAAGGAAGACAAGAAAGAGGACCCAGGGAACTGCAGGCTGGTCAGATTCAACTCCTTCCCTGGAAAGGCTATGAAATAAATCCTCGGTGAAGCCACAATCTGGTATATGAACGACAAGGCACACAACAAGCCGCAACCCAGTACATGAATGACGACTGTGGACAACCAGCATTATTTAACAAGGGCAATTTGTATCTGAACAACTTGATAGCTTTTGGTTATAACTAGTTGGTGAAAAGAGGAAGAACAGCGCATGTGAAAAAATGCCTGTGGAGCCAGTTACTCAGGGCAGTCTTCAGTCGTTGGTACCAGGGCCAACACTGCCAGCGTCTTTATTAATAATATAGATGACTGAACAGAATGCATTTCCTGCAATTTCAAAATTAAAGCAAGCAGTCAGTGTGCTGGAGGTCAGGACTTCTGTTTAGAAGGACCTCAGCAAGCTAGAGAAATGAGCTGACTTTGTTGAGTTCATCAAAAGAAAACACAATGTCCTGCATCTGAAATGGAATAAACCCAGGCAACGGTAAAGGCTGGACACTGACTAGCTGGAAGGCAGAGCTGCAGGAAAGGACCTTGCAGTTTTCATTGACGAGTTGAACGTGATCTGGCGGTGCTCCCTTACGGCAAGGAAGGCCAACTGCACACTGCGCTGCCAGCAAGGGCAGCCAACGCCTCTTCCCCTCCCATCCTGCACTTCCAAGAGATTCCATCCAGAGCACTGTGTCCAGCTTGGAGCTCCACGGTAAAAAAAAAAAAAAAAAAAAAGACATTAGCCTACTGGAATCTAGTGGGGAGCCATTGAGCTAATTTGGCGTTTGTTTTGGTTTGTTTTTTTTTCTGTTTGGAGATAAGGCAGTCTTATTGCTGTCTACTTCTACCTAACAGGCACTTGTAGAGTAGACAGAACCAGACTCAATGATACATAGTAAAATAACTAGGCACATGTTGCAGAAGTTGTTCAAATTAGTTACTAGTTTGTTTTTTTAATTTTATTTTATTTATTTTTAACCATGAAGATGGCTAAACAGAAGAACAAGGGCTGAAACAAGCTGTGGGGTCTCCATCCCTTGACATACTCAAAAGTTGATGACACAGCCCTGTGCTACATTACTTTTGTCAGTAAGGCGTTGGACTAGATGATCTCCAAAACTGGCTTCCAATCTACATTATTCTATTCTAAGAGTAAAAGGTAAAATAAAAATTAATTCTCTCCTGATGTTAGAAGCAACTATATACTGAAACATACTGATTTCTGGTAGGATTCTGGTCTAGAGTTTTGTGAAAAATAACATGACATAAATTGGGCACTAACATCAACTAACTTTAGATTCCTAGTATAAACAACCAAGTTGCCCTGTTCTCCATGCATACTCAAAAGAACTGACTGCCTACAAAAAAAGCACTTTTTCTAAATGGTTAACAGCTTCTGGAGCTGTTTTTGATCTACAAAATAGAGAATGCATAAATTCTAATATAATGGGTCTGCCTTTTTTTTTTTTTTTTAATTCATCTGATTTGGCTTAGATGTTGATTATAGAACAGTTAACTTCCAAGAAATATGTGGGGTGGGTGGGGTGGTCAGAACATATGTTAAAGAGTACTGATCTTCAAAAAATTATATAAAATTCTAATTAGAAACATGATTTATAGTTACAACTACAGTAGCTACATCTAAAGTCCCTGTAGATCAGCCAGGAAATGGGTAAATAGGTTATTTTTCCAACTTCATTAGAACATTGTTGTTCTGGCCAATGTAGAAGCATATAGTATAGTAACAGCAAGAAGACATTAAATAATAGTTACCCATGTAAAACAGTGTGTAAGTTTAATGGGGAAGAGCAACTCACCAGCCAGTTCTAAAAGCCTCACTTGTAGCTTCATCCAGAAGATATTAATTACTTCCCATCTTAAAATGTGATTCCTTTTGAAATCAAGGCTACACAAACTTTTATCTGAAGGTATGGGAGGATGGGTCCTGACTGTTGTTGAAATGTTTTTGTATTTCTGTTCTAACTTCGAAGATCCCATGCACAACAACAGTGCACAATATCAGATTGTGCAGCATGGGAAAGAAGTTCTACCAAGGAAAATCAGGCACAACTGTCAAGCTACTTTCAGAATAACCAAAAGGTTAGTAATCTCCATGCCTTTTTATCTCTCTGTAGTTGATAAATTACTCTCCTGAACTTTTAAATCTTTCTGTGTCATTCATTAACAGGCCCTCAGATATTGAGGCCAGGAGAGACCATTAAGTAATTTAATTTGCCTCTTGCATAGCATAAACCATATTATGTGATCAATTTTTTTTTTTCACTGAATCTTCTAATATGTGTTTGGATAAAACAGTTATTTTGGAAAGGAACCAAACCAACCTGAAGGCATCAAAAATCCTCTCATAGTTTGCTGTAATGACCAGTCACCCTCCCTGCTAAAAAGAAATGCTTTCTATCTCATAAAGAATTTTGAGTATCATAAGAAAGCTATCACGTCCTCTCCATGCATTTGGATTTTCTCTTGTTTTCTTTGGAAAAAGCTTATGTTGCAGAACTGTGAAGGTTAAACTTTTTATTATAAATGATGTTTTAAAAGTCAGTGCAATAGGCAACATCTTGCAGAGTGCCAGGTGGACCTCCTTTGGCATTATCTAAAGAAAATCTTTCATCATGCATATTTCTATCACTGATATGAGGGCTTTTCTATTTTATTTTTAGCTGTTATGTCTCTAGTCTGCCTTACATCATATAAGCTATAAAATCTATGCAAAGAATAGGGTTTTTACACCTGTTTCTTGTTTGCTGCTAATCTTTCAGTACATCCGTTATCACTATCTGTAAGGGAAAAAGTTCTTAGTGGAAGATGAAACACTCATCTAAGTTGCAATGGTGATATGAAAATAATTACTGTTCAAGGGTTTTGGCACTACATTACGCAGTTTCACAGTGAAAGGGAGCTTCCCCTTCCTCTTTGATGGACGTGTACCCTCTGGTAAAACTGCGTTGCTTCAGATCTGCTAAGCAGCCAGGGACATAATCCTGACAGGAATTTACTTCTGCAGCTGCAGAGATGTCAGCCAGTAAAATGGCTAGGACAAGATGAATTGCAGTTTGCATTAGCTGCAGTTTACATTGCTTTATAGGTGGTTCTTTTCCCATTCAATCGTACATGATTGTTTTTAATTTTTCTTTAGAAGGCAAAGTTTAGTTCCTGTCTCCATATCACAGGTTTGATTTTGTTGAGTTCATCCATAAGGAAAGGACATTATGTTAGGGCTTACCTTTAAATGGTAACATTTTATTTAATGTAGAAAAGGAAGTGCAAATTAACATCTTATAGATTTTTATTGTCTTCATCTGAAGAATTAATAAACTCATACTTTCTAACAAGTTGGTTTGTTGGTTTTTTTGTTTCTTATTCCTAGCAGCATCATTCCCTTGGCTCATGTGTTCTCAAATAAATGTCATTTCTTGCTGAAACACCTGATACTGAGAAAAGATGTTCAAACTGTTATGCTGCTATTAGCCTGAAAAGATGCTTATTGTAACTGATACTGGGTTTTCTCCTTATTTAGGAATTATAACTTTTCTTCTTCCCAGAACTTTTTACTGATACATTTTTAAAATAAGTTCACATTGGATTTATATGACTACAACTAAGTCTAGATCACTAGATTTAGTAGATCACTTTAGCAATGGATTTAATAGTTCAAATTATGCCAAATCTTGAGACAGAAAACCTAATTTCTCCATTATGCCGTAGGTAGGTTGGTAATATACTGACGACTGGAAAAAGTTTGGGGAGAGGGAAGACTTAAACTAAGTAAAATGCTGTAATTTTTCACAGTGCTTCAAACAAACTAAAAGTAAAAGTAATAGTTCCTACTTTGTAAATGCTACGTCATAGTCTGGATCAGCTTGGATTGCATGGTATGTTTGGCTCCCAAGATGGACAACGTTAAGACATTGTTTTCTTGTTATTGGCTTTGAAAAGAAAATCCATGTAGGAAAAGCAAAACAAAATAAAACTTGACCAAAAACTTAGATTACAAGTGAAAATGGATGTACAGGGAGCTCCACAGCCACCTGCAGGTATTCTGTCATGAAAGATTGGAACGTCATAAGTGAGTTACCCTCTGCAAATTCTTCACTCAAATTTAGGAAAAACTGGACCATTAGTAAAATTTAAACTCTCTCGTTTAGTAGTAAAACAGTAGACAAATTAACAATTAGATGACAGGTCATTACAAATCAGCACAAGTTGGATATGAGGTTACAAAACCAAAACCATGCCTCTGCATGTGATCTCTTTCCTTGTACTCTCCTTCTTTCCCTCTGACCCTCCTTCCTGCCTTCCTTCATACTCTTCTCCATTTAAGTGAAATGTTTCTGAGTTTTAAGGAATGCTTAGTGACTTCAGTAAATCAGTCTTCGCAAACTCATATATTCCTAACACAATTACTAACAGTGTCAGCATTTGATAAACGTAGACAAAGAGCATATGATAGTATGTGTACCCTCAGTAGGGTCTGAGTTGGCAGAATTAATAGTAAAGACATTTTGGAATTACAGAGATTTTGAATGATTATTTTCATACTCCCAACTCCCCCGCAAAAAAAAGAAAACCACAACAAACAAGAAAGCTACTTAGAACTGTATATAAGCAGAGTTCCCAAGGGACAGAAACGTCACCAAAATATTTGCATTAATATTTACTAAATTTTCAGGCTTTTTCTTTTTTTTCATTCACTTTCCATCTAGATTTCATGAGGAAATCATAAAAATGTAGAGAATTTTACTAACGCTCAGAAAATATTTCAGGTTTTTTAATAATATTTTGCTTATCCAGTTACACTTAGCACCTTCTCAACGCTTTTCAGATTCTGGACACATCCGTTTTCTCTTGAAACTAGCTCATTTATTAACTTACTGACTTCCGTCCAGATGCCAAAGCTAGATGGATTTAGAGTATCCACTCAGTTCTATTACATGATTGATCTGTTCATCATTATAGTAGCTGGAATTGCATGAGTTTTGGAAGGTGAATAAGTACTTCACTTATATGATTAATTTGTATATGGTTCTGCTTAATATATAACTTGTAGCTAATTTGTATACAGTTCTGCCTTTTATATAGTAGCTTTACATATATTTAGCAAAATGCACAAATACTCATCCATCCATAAAAGACTTACGCTCAATAACCTGTTTCCAAAAGCTGTCACAATGATAACAAAAAGTTAATACCTTTTTTTTTTTTTTTTTTTTTTTTTTCCCCTGGAGAAAATGTAAAAATAGCATTTCATACACCTTATGTGTGATATATGCATTTGTGTGAGTGTACGGGTGCACAGGTCACATATTCACGAGAATAATATATTTGAAAATTAGTTCAATTTCCCACAATGAACTGAAGTTTTGCTGACTTATTCTGCTTTCTGTGTTTAGCATTATCTGATTTGCTTTACTGAGAAGGTTTGAGAAGTGAGAATACTCTGAATTCCAATGAAAAACTACATTGCTTTGCTTCAGAAATTACCTGGTTCGGCTTTATGCATTTAGGAGTCCTACTGATTATCTTCCTTCTGTCTTTAGGCTTTGGTGATTAATTCTTTTTATTCTTTGGTGCACAGATAAAAAA